>NC_051264.2:16707782-17000282 GCF_015237465.2 Chelonia mydas | reverse complement strand
CTATCTACTTTAGCCAAGTCTCTCATTATAGCTGATGTATTAAACTCACTTTGAACTTCAGCATAGATTGTGGGAGAAAGACAAAGCAAATCAGCCAGCCCCCCAACAGGGGTCAATCGGCCATAGCTCCATTGGAGTCAATGGGGCCAGATCCCAGCTGGGGTCAATCGGCCGTAGCTCCATTGGAATCAATGGGGCCAGATCCCAGCTGGGGTCAATCGGCCGTAGCTCCATTGGAATCAATGGGGCCAGATCCCAGCTGGGGTCAATCGGCCGTAGCTCCATTGGAATCAATGGGGCCAGATCCCAGCTGGGGTCAATCGGCCGTAGCTCCATTGGAATCTATGGGGCCAGATCCCAGCTGGGGTCAATCGGCCATAGCCCCACTGGGATCAATAGGGCTCGATCCCCAGCTGCAGCAAAGTGATGTGGCACTGTTTCAGCCAATGGATCTATGCCATGGACACCAGTCGGGAGTCCGGCTCCACGGGGGCGTCCGAGCTACACGAACCGCAAGAGAGCTCCTGTTGCTGAGAACACAGACGAGGGGGAGGGGGCGGCACAGGAACTTGTGGGGACTTCAGGTCCCCTGGTGGACAGGGAAACGTTTCCGTCGCAACACACGGAAGTAGCGGAAGTTCCAGGGGATCTGCCCTGGCTTTGTAAAGCTCCTGATCTGAGTTACCCTTCCCGCCCGCCTCAGCGAGTCCCCAAGACCTGAGTACCCTACTTTCTGAGGCACCCCCCCCTCTAACCACTAGACCCCCCTCCTGTCCCAGAGCTGGGGATAGAAACCAGGAGTCCTGGCTTCCAGCCCTGTTGTCATAACTGGGCCTGCAAACTAATTGTAATTGTGAGCTCAGCTGTGAGAAGTGAGTGAAAATTCCACATCTGTCACACCCCCTGTTGAACAAATGACGTCGACGGGAAAAGGTGCCAGAGGGAACTGAAGAGACGGACCCCAAAGCCCAGTGGGTGCAAAGCTGAGGCCAGGGAAATGTGAGACGTGCGGGAGCGGAGATCAGAGAACCACAGTTGGGGTGTCGGATTCTGGGCGTAACTGATGGATGCCGTAACCACCGCCAGTGAAGGCAGACACCTCACTTTGTGAGTCCTTTTCTTCCCCCCCGTCTCTCTCCCATCCCTCTCTTTTGCCACCTGGCTAAAAAGAGCCGAGCTTGGCCAGCCAGGCCTGTGTATTTTGCATCCCCTGCAGCCCCTCTGCACCCAGAGAGGTGGCTAAAAGCGACGCCCGGAACAGCCTGAAGCTGGTACGAGTCTGCCAGGTCTCAGGGTGGTGTTTTTTCAGCCAAGAAGTTGCAAACAAGAGTCACGCCGGGAGACAGAAGCGAAGTTTTCTTGCCCTGCTGGGTTTTTCCTCACCTTTTCTCTGCGGTTTTGTGCTATTTTGTCTTCCAGGAAACAGCATCAGACTTTAACAACAGCGGCAAGGACGAGGGCTCCAGCCCAGCTCAGCTGACTTCTCCTCCTTTCCCCAAAGGACAGGGATCATCTCGGGCACCAGCTAAAAGCCTGTTGGACCAGGTGGGTTTTCCCTTCCCAAAATCTCTCCGCACCCAAGGGCACAAGGGTTACGGTTCAAGTGAAAGCCTGACTTAATACTTTACATGGCAAAGGAATTCACTCTCTCCCCCCCCGCCCCGTTTCCTTAATAAAAGGGTGTTTGCTGGGGTCATAAACAGGCTGCAGATTCTGTGGCGCAAACCCTGAACCTTGTTTAATGTTGTACAGTTTCAGATTCGTGGTCACAACTTTTGACTTTTGGGCTCCTTTAGTATAAATTAATACAACAGCTCCCTACTCTTACCGCTGGACCCCACTCAGCTGTGGGACAGAAACCAGGAGTTCTGACTCACAGACCCCCATGTTCTAACCCACTCGACCCCACTCCTCAGCCAGAGCCAGGGATAGAACCCAGGAATCCTGGCTCCCAGCCCCCCTGCTATCACCCACTCGACCCCACTCCTCAGCCAGAGCCAGGGATAGAACCCAGGAATCCTGGCTCCCAACCCCCCTGCTATCACCCACTAGACCCCACTCCTCAGCCAGAGCCACGGATAGAACCCAGGAATCCTGGCTCCCAATCCCCCTGCTATCACCCACTCGACCCCACTCCTCAGCCAGAGCCACGGATAGAACCCAGGAATTCTGGCTCCCAATCCCCCTGCTATCACCCACTAGACCCCACTCCTCAGCCAGAGCCACGGATAGAACCCAGGAATCCTGGCTCCCAATCCCCCTGCTGTCACCCACTCGACCCCACTCCTCAGCCAGAGCCACGGATAGAACCCAGGAATCCTGGCTCCCAATCCCCCTGCTATCACCCACTAGACCCCACTCCTCAGCCAGAGCCACGGATAGAACCCAGGAATCCTGGCTCCCAATCCCCCTGCTGTCACCCACTCGACCCCACTCCTCAGCCAGAACCATGGATAGAACCCAGAAATCCTGGCTCCCAGCCCCCCTGCTATCACCCACTCGACCCCACTCCTCAGCCAGAGCCGTGGATAGAACCCAGGAATCCTGGGTCCCAGCCCCCCTGCTATCACCCACTAGACCCCACTCCTCAGCCAGAGCCACGGATAAAACCCAGGAATCCTGGCTCCCAATCTCCCTGCTATTACCCACTAGACCCCACTCCTCAGCCAGAGCCAGGGATAGAACTCAGGAATCCTGGCTCCCAATCTCCCTGCTATCACCCACTCGACCCCACTCCTCAGCCAGAGCCACGGATAGAACCCAGGAATCCTGGCTCCCAATCCCCCTGCTATCACCCACTCGACCCCACTCCTCAGCCAGAGCCACGGATAGAACCCAGGAATCCTAGCTCCCAATCCCCCTGCTATCACCCACTTGACCCCACTCCTCAGCCAGAACCATGGATAGAACCCAGGAATCCTGGCTCCCAGCCCCCCTGCTATCACCCACTCGACCCCACTCCTCAGCCAGAGCTGTGGATAGAACCCAGGAATCCTGGCTCCCAGCCCCCCTGCTATCACCCACTCGACCCCACTCCTCAGCCAAAGCCAGGGATAGAACCCAGGAATCCTGGCTCCCAGCCCCCCCCTGCTATCACCCACTAGACCCCACTCCTCAGCGAGAGCCAGGGATAGAACCCAGGAATCCTCGCTCCCAATGCCCCTGCTATCACCCACTCGACCCCACTCCTCAGCCAGAGCCACAGATAGAACCCAGGAATCCTGGCTCCCAGCCCCCCTGCTATCACCCACTAGACCCCACTCCTCAGCCAGAGCCACGGATAGAACCCAGGAATCCTGGCTCCCAATCTCCCTGCTATCACCCACTCGACCCCACTCCTCAGCCAGAGCCAGGGATAGAACCCAGGAATCCTGGCTCCCAACCCCCCTGCTATCACCCACTAGACCCCACTCCTCAGCCAGAGCCACGGATAGAACCCAGGAATCCTGGCTCCCAATCCCCCTGCTGTCACCCACTCGACCCCACTCCTCAGCCAGAGCCACGGATAGAACCCAGGAATCCTGGCTCCCAATCCCCCTGCTATCACCCACTCGACCCCACTCCTCAGCCAGAACCATGGATAGAACCCAGGAATCCTGGCTCCCAGCCCCCCTGCTATCACCCACTAGACCCCACTCCTCAGCCAGAGCCATGGATAGAACCCAGGAATCCTGGCTCCCAATCCCCCTGCTGTCACCCACTCGACCCCACTCCTCAGCCAGAGCCACGGATAGAACCCAGGAATCCTGGCTCCCAATCCCCCTGCTATCACCCACTCGACCCCACTCCTCAGCCAGAACCATGGATAGAACCCAGGAATCCTGGCTCCCAGCCCCCCTGCTATCACCCACTAGACCCCACTCCTCAGCCAGAGCCAGGGATAGAACCCAGGAATCCTGGCTCCCAATCCCCCTGCTGTCACCCACTCGACCCCACTCCTCAGCCAGAACCATGGATAGAACCCAGGAATCCTGGCTCCCAGCCCCCCTGCTATCACCCACTCGACCTCACTCCTCAGCCAGAGCCACGGATAGAACCCAGGAATTCTGGCTCCCAATCCCCCTGCTGTCACCCACTTGACCCCACTCCTCAGCCAGAGCCAGGGATAGAACCCAGGAATCCTGGCTCCCAGCCCCCCTGCTATCACCCACTCGACCCCACTCCTCAGCCAAAGCCAGGGATAGAACCCAGGAATCCTGGCTCCCAGCCCCCCTGCTATCACCCACTCGACCCCACTCCTCAGCCAAAGCCAGGGATAGAACCCAGGAATCCTGGCTCCCAGCCCCCCTGCTATCACCCACTCGACCCCACTCCTCAGCCAGAGCCATGGATACAACCCAGGAATCCTGGCTCCCAGCCCCCTTGTTATCACCCACTCGACCCCACTCCTCAGCCAGAGCCATGGATAGAACCCAGGAATCCTGGCTCCCAGCCCCCCTGCTATCACCCACTCGACCCCACTCCTCAGCCAAAGCCAGGGATAGAACCCAGGAATCCTGGCTCCCAGCCCCCCCTGCTATCACCCACTAGACCCCACTCCTCAGCGAGAGCCAGGGATAGAACCCAGGAATCCTGGCTCCCAATGCCCCTGCTATCACCCACTCGACCCCACTCCTCAGCCAGAGCCACGGATAGAACCCAGGAATCCTGGCTCCCAGCCCCCCTGCTATCACCCACTCGACCCCACTCCTCAGCCAGAACCATGGATAGAACCCAGGAATCCTGGCTCCCAATCCCCCTGCTATCACCCACTAGACCCCACTCCTCAGCCAGAACCATGGATAGAACCCAGGAATCCTGGCTCCCAATCCCCCTGCTGTCACCCACTCGACCCCACTCCTCAGCCAGAGCCAGGGATAGAACCCAGGAATCCTGGCTCCCAGCCCCCCTGCTATCACCCACTCGACCCCACTCCTCAGCCAGAGCCAGGGATAGAACCCAGGAATCCTGTTCCACGCCTGTGCAGATGTCAAGGGTTACATCACTCTTCCGTTGTTCTCTCTGTTGGGGCAGAAGCTCAGTGTTCTTCCTGTGTTGGTCAAGTGCTGTGGACCACGCCTTGCTAGCAGCACATACAAAGGCATCCCGGGCCTCTGGAGGGTTTGAGATCCACTACCCGAGAGGAGCAGACGGGGCTGGCTTCAGAGGAGAGGATCAGCCAGGGAGAGGCTGCCCTTAGAGAGCCCCACAGACGGGAAAGGAGACATCACATGCACCGTGAGCACCCAGAGGTATAAGAAGGTGACCAGGACTCCCGGGTTCTCTATGTGGCTCTGGGGAGGGGCCTGGGGTCTAGGGGTTAGAGCAGGGGGGCTGGGAGCCAGGACTCCTGGGTTCTACCCTGGTTCTGGGAGGGGAGTGGGGTCTGGTGGATTAGAGTGGGGGTGGAGGCTTGGAGCCAGGACTCCTGGGTCCTCTCCCCACCTGTGGGGGGGCTGGGAGCCAGGACTGCTGGGCTGTATTCTTGGTTCTGGAGGGGTAAAATCTAATAACTAAAGTAACTGGAGCTCCCATCCCGTTCAGAAGAGGAAGTGGTGCTGGTACAGGGGTGGCATGGAGTCTGCCTTTCCTCTTCCCCTGTTTAACAACCACCCCTGGGTTGGGACATCGGGGTGTGGGGGACGGATCCTGAGGCCTGCGTGTCGAGAAGCTGGTGTTTGAACAGGGTGTGCTGAAGAAATAGCTGCAGGAGTGGGCTGGCAGCCACGAGAGGGGGGCAGAGAGCCTTCCAGCTGCCCGGTTACTAGCCTTTACTGGAATCAGTTGCTACAGTTTTTACAAATCTTTCCGTGCACTTCCCAGCCCTTCGTTTAACTCAAGGCCTCCAGGTCTTTGCCCCCCAAAATCTGGGGAGGCAGCCCCAACTCTCCCTGCACAGATCAGTTAACTGGGGGCAGAGTTTGGGGTAGGGGTGGTCTGACCGTGGGAAGTTTTTCCCACGTGGAGATGCTGCCTCTCAGAAGAAATGTGCCAGATTTATGGACTTGGCTAGCCGGGCTGTACCCACCACTGTAACCACTAGAGCCCAAAGCCAGGAATCCTAAAAGCCAGCCCTCCCTGCTATAAACCACTGGTCCCCACTCCCCTTCTCGTACCAGTAATAGAACCCAGGAGTCCTGACCCCAGCCACCCTGCTCTAACCCCCTGGTCCCCTCTCCCGACCCAGGGGTGGAGGTAGAACCCAGGCGTGCTGATCATCCCCAACTTTTGTCTGAAAGTTTGCAAGGCGTATCCCGGGTGGGAGGGGAGCTATTAAAGAACAGCCTGCTAATCACTGTGGGGCACAGAACACCTCCCTCCCCCAGGTTTCCCACAATTGGGTCATTCATCCCCTACTGCAAGGTCTGAAGGTCATGGCGGGGTAACTAAGGGAGGGTCTAAGCTGAATAATAATTTAAACCCCACTGAAATAGCAATAAATAATTCACTGATTGGGCTGCAACACACAACTAACCACAAGCATTTTGTTTTTCCATCTGAATTTCTCAGTGTCCGGGGGCCCCCCAGTGGCAGCCTACAGATTTTTGAGTATCACCTGGTGAAATATTTTTGATTGAATTGTTTTTTTTTTTTCAGTGAAAAATGCAGATTTGGTGACACTGAAACATTTAATGAATCCAGGCCGGTTTCACTAAATCGCCCATTTCAGGATCCCGCCCCCCCTCGGCCTGCCAAAAAACAAAGCTCACCCCCCTCATTGAAATATTTCCACTGGGCATTTTTGGAAACCAAAAGTGTCTATTCTCAATGACTTCTCATTTTGAAATATCCTTGAATTTTATCCACGTTTAAATGATTTGAAGCCATGAAAAACACTCGAGATCCAAACGAAATGGTTCCGTTCGGGTAGAAGGAAATGCTTCCACAAACTGATTTTTCCGAAAATTGCGAAAAAATTTCATTGTGGTTCGATCTGAAACAATTTTTCCTCCTCAATTGTTTGGAATCACCAGCAAACCAAAAAGTCCATTATTGGAGGGCCACGCAATGGTATCCAACACAGATCATAGACCTCCCCCCAGTAATTCGTACTTGAACTAAAGTCAAATCTTTTAGAAACACCTCCAGTCTTGATTTTGAAACTGCCAGTGATGGAGAATCCACTAGAGCCGTTAGGAAGTTATTCCGATGGTGAATTCTGTCACCATTAAAAAGTTGCCCCTTATTTCCAGTCTAAATTTGTCTTGCTTCAACTTCCAGCCATTGGGTCTTGTTAGGCTTTTGGTTGCTAGACTGAAGAGTCCATGGTCAAATATTTGTTCTCCATGTAGGTATCTATAGACTGGGACCCCTTCAACTTCTCTTTGTTAAGCCAGATAGATGGATTTCCTGAAATTTCTCACTATAAAGCAGGAGTTCCAATATTTGAATCATTCCCATTGCTCTTCTCTGAGTCCTCTCCAATTTATTACCATCCTTGAGTTTGAAGACTTTGACCTAACACAGTGACCGGGAAATAAGTAAATTAATTTACCAGTTAGGGGCCAGGAGAGTATCTTGGTCCCCTTTCTCTATCATCTTTGTCCAAGTTTCTCACTGAGTGTAAATGTCGTGCAACAGAATACAGGAGTCCCACATTCCCTTGGTCCTTCTGAAGGGTGGTGTTCCCTCCAAGTCACTGGCTGGTTGGGAGGTTGCCAGGGGAGATAACTAATGGATGAGTTGTGTTGGTGTGTGACAGGTGGATAAAGAAGTAAGGCAGAGAGAATTGAAGACATCTCCATGGCTGTGGAGGGCACCTCTCTTCCCACAACTCTGTTGGATGTCTCCTCCACCTTCTATTATGATGACCCTATGTACAATGATGAAGATAGAGTCCGTAAGCAAGCGCTCTACAATAGCATGCATGTGGTCACTATGGTCATCTATTCCATTGCCTTCGGACTGGGAGTGACGGGCAACGGGCTGGTCATCTTCATCACTGGCTTCCGGATGAAGAGGACAGTCAACACCATCTGGTTTCTCAACCTGGCCGTGGCCGACTTCATCTTCACCTTCTTCCTCCCCTTCAGTGTGGCCTACACAGCCCTGGGCTTCCACTGGCCATTTGGGAGGGCATTGTGTAAGATCAACAGCACTTTGGCCTTCCTCAATCTCTACGCCAGCGTCTACCTCCTCATGGTCATCAGCATAGACCGCTGCATCTCCGTAGTGCGCCCTGTGTGGGCCCAGAACCACCGCACACCCCGCCTGGCTTTCCTGGTAACCTTGGGTGTGTGGGTCGTGGCCTTGGCCTTGTGTTCTCCGAACCTATACTTCCGCCACACGGCACCCTCCCCATACAACAAGAATATCACCAACTGCTACAACAATTTCGACACGGCGGGGGAAGGGGCCACCGAGGAGCAGAGATACAGGAGGCAAAACACAAACCACCGGGCCATGATCATCAGCCGCTTTATCTTAGGCTTCCTTATCCCTTTCACTGTCATCGTGTGCTGCTACGGTGCCATCTTGGTCAAGCTAAGGAGGAACCAACTGGCCCGATCTGGGAAGCCCTTCAAGGTCATTGCTGCCGTGATCGTGGCTTTCTTCCTCTGCTGGCTCCCCTACCACATCTTCTCTTTCCTGGAGATGAACCGGACACCCAGCATGGACACCACCCTCATTGTCGGCCTCCCCTTGACCGCCAGCCTGGCCTTCATCAACAGCTGCCTCAATCCCATCCTCTACGTCTTCATGGGTCAGGACTTCAAGGAGAAGCTGCGCCGCTCCCTCTTCTCAGCCTTCGAAACTGCCTTCAGTGAGGAGGCTGCCAGCATCACTGCGAACACGAAGAGCAAGTCCACAGACATGGATTCCCAGGTCTTCTAGGCACCATGCATCTGCTGAGAGTTGGGAACCTCAGCTGTGTTCAGCCAGAACCTCTCCCCAACATCAACAGGGGCAAAACTGACCCAGTGAACTCCACCCTTCCACAGATATGATTACCTGCTTGGCTCTGCTTGTGTTGATATACCCCTGCCAGGGATGGTCTAGGTTCGCTTGGTCCTGTCTCACCATGGGAGAAGATGCTTGAAGGCCTCTTGAGGTTCCTTCTAACCCTACATTTCTGTGAACAGATGCTTCAGTGTAGATGGATAGAAGCCAACGAAGAACAAAATGCCATCACCTGGTGGTGGGATCCTTCACTGATTTCTCTGTAGTAAATGCATTCAGTGAGCATAACTTGAGCAGCGTTTTCTATACCCAAGAGTGATTGTGGGGGCATCCAACTGGAGAGATCTGGTGTTCAGAGGAACTTTGTTGAAATGACGTCTCCATTTGGTCTCTGAGAACAGACCCCAAAACCTTCGCTTTTCTCCTTTCCTCCTTAATAGCGGGTCGCTCGGTTTCTTAATGAGCAGAGTTCTATTGAAAGCTGAGGCTGTACGAAATAAAATGCGGGTGCCCTTGCTGATCCTGGGAGCTGGGAATTGGATCTGAACGGGGCACACAGCCAAGATAATAGAGACAATAGAGCTGCGTTGCAGAAAGATTCTGGTTTCTTCATTTAAAAAAGAAGAAAGACACCTTCTCAATCAGGGGTGAATTGTTCACTGTAAGGGGGGATTCTCTGTAGGGGGGTTCAGTTCATTATGGGGGGGTCACTTAAAGGGGTTATGAGCTCATTATAAGAAGTTATCACTATGGTAAAAGATGACTTGTTTTGAACTAGAGCTCTGGGAGGGGAGTGGCGTCAAGGGTTACAGCAGGGCATGGGAGGGGACGACGACTTGGAGGCAGGAGTCCTGTGTGTGATTACGGGGCAGGTCACTTTTTTGAGGGGGGCAGGGAGGGGGTGAAGGATCGCGAACAGCTGGGCACGGGACAGAAGGGACCCAGGGGAGGAAAAAACACCTGCGACACACGATGGTCCAAGGGCAGGGCCCTGGGGTTGGTCAGTGTCACCGTCCTGTCTGATGGCTCCAACTTGCTGCCACTTAGTGGCCAGATGCCAGGATAGGGTGAACCAGATCCCCCTCTGTCGCCTCTGGTCCGCCGGATGCAGTGAGCCTTCATCGGCGGGATTTAAAACCCGGGTGGGAGCGGGGATCTGACAGGCGCTAACTCCTGGACAAATGGAGTTAATGCACAAGGGACACCCACGTCTAACTCACTGGACCCCACTCCCCTCCCAGAGCTGGGGAGAGAACCCAAGAGTCCTGGCTCCCAGCCCCCCTGCTCTACCCACTAGATGCTACTCCCTTCCCAGAGCTGGGGAGAGAACCCAGGAGTCCTGGCTCCCAGCCCCCCTGCTGTACCCACTAGATGCTACTCCCTTCCCAGAGCTGGGGAGAGAACCCAGGAGTCCCGGGTCCCAGTGATAGTCAGAAGGGCCCGTCTCTGGCTGCAAGAGAGCACAAGACCCATCCTCCTCCTGCTCGGGGCTGCACAGACTGACAGACCGCAGAGCAGCTGGACCAACACCCCGACTCCTTCCCTGTCAATGTTCCCACCTTCCCATGGCAGCTCGACTCCCTGCCAGCTGCCTGCCCCTCCCTGTGTCAGCCTGGCCCAGACAGGGGCCAGGACAGAGAACTACCATCACTGGATCCACCCTATGGGCCCATCTAGCCCGGTATCCTGTCCCCTCCCTGCCTACCTAGATCAGGCCCATGGGCTCAGCCAACCTGATTTCCCGCCCCCTTATTTAATTCCCCTTTGTGCAGCCCTAGAGCTTGGTAACGAGATGCCAAAATGGCCATCCCGGGTTCCTGAAGGCCTGGTAGGTTTCTCAGCACTGGACAGCTCCACCATCTCAGAGCACATGGCACTAAAAGTTACAGGAGGAGCAGAGAGACAGAGGGGCTGGTCCAGGTGGGGTGGGAGCAGCAGAGGGGGCTGGTTCTTGCCCCCAAGAGGATTATGAAGGCCACCTCTGTGGAGAGGAAGGAGGTGAAGATGAAGTCGGCCATGGCTGAGTTGAGGTTCCAGACAGCGGCCACCAGCTGGCGATGAAGATGACCGGGCTGTTGTCTGTCACGCTGAGTAGGAATCCAGACTGAAGAGGATGGCAAAGAGAACTCCTGTCCATTCACACTGGGCTCCATCCTCTTCTCCGTGCTGGTAGGGATTCCCGAAGAAGGGGTGTAAGGTGCTGTTCACATACGGAAAGGCGGGGTGGGCCCAGGGGGGCTGGAAGGGTGTGATCTCCTCTGTCCTACACCATCCAAACCCACATCCACCATCACCGTTAGTGCCGGCGGGCCAAGAGTGCAGGGGGTTGGCAGAGCTGGGCAGAAAAGGGTTTCCTCATACCACATGTCATAAATATAAAGGGAAGGGTAAACCCCTTTGAAATCCCTCCTGGCCAGGGGAAAGCTCCTCTCACCTGTAAAGGGTTAAGAAGCTAAAGGTAACCTCGCTGGCACCTGACCAAAATGACCAATGAGGAGACAAGATACTTTCAAAAGCTGGGAGGAGGGAGAGAAACAAAGGGTCTGTGTGTCTGTCTATATTCTGTCTTTGCCGGGGATAGACCAGGAATGGAGTCTTAGAACTTAGTAAGTAATCTAGCTAGGTATGTGTTAGATTATGATTTCTTTAAATGGCTGAGAAAAGAATTGTGCTGAATAGAATAACTATTTCTGTCTGTGTATCTTTTCTGTAACTTAAGGTTTTGCCTAGAGGGGTTCTCTATGTTTTGAATCTAATTACCCTGTAAGGTATCTACCATCCTGATTTTACAGGGGGGATTTCTTTATTTCTATTTACTTCTATTTTTATTAAAAGTCTTCTTGTAAGAAAACTGAATGCTTTTTCATTGTTCTCAGATCCAAGGGTTTGGGTCTGTGGTCACCTATGCAAATTGGTGAGGCTTTTTATCCAACATTTCCCAGGAAAGGGGGGGTGCAAGTGTTGGGAGGATTGTTCATTGTTCTTAAGATCCAAGGGTCTGGGTCTGTAATCACCTAGGCAAATTGGTGAGGCTTTTTACCAAACCTTGTCCAGGAAGTGGGGTGCAAGGTTTTGGGAAGTATTTTTGGGGGAAAGACGTGTCCAAACAGCTCTTTCCCAGTAACCAGTATTAGTTTGGTGGTGGTAGTGGCTAATCCAAGGACAAAGGGTGGAATATTTTGTACCTTGGGGAAGTTTTGACCTAAGCTGGTAAAGATAAGCTTAGGAGGTTTTTCACGCAGGTCCCCACATCTGTACCCTAGAGTTCAGAGTGGGGGAGGAACCTTGACACCACACATTTTGGAAAAATGTTCCCATCCCAAACCGGAGCCAAACCTTGAAATTCCAACATTTTCATGAACCAAAAACCTTGTGGGGGGGAAATCAATTCGGGACAATCAGAGATTCCAAGGCCAGAAGGGACCATTGTGACCATCTAGTCCACTGGTCCCCAAACTTTTTACCTCGTACCCCCTGCTTACCCCTGTCCGCATCCCTCCCACCACCCCCTGGCGCTAGGGGTGGGAGCAGAGCTCTGGGAGAGGGAGGGGTGTGGACAGAGGTAAGGGGGCCAAGGCTGGGGCCACAGCTGGGGGTGGGCATGGAGCCTCGGGTGCGGGGATGGCAGCCAGGGCTGAGAACAGCCCCAGGGACAGGGCCAGCAGCTGGAACTGAGCCAGATGTGCCCCCCGAACCTTCCTCGCCGCCCACCTAGGGGGCGCCCCTCCCAGACTGGGGACCTCTGATCCAGTTTGACCACCTGGATAACACAACTCCTACCACTCCCGTGACTTAATTCCTGTTTGAACAGGAGCAGATCTCTTAAAAAAATATCCCAACTTGCTTTAAAAAGTGCCAGTGGCAGAGACTCCACCCCCATCGAAACGCTCCGTTCCGACCGCTTCGAAATGGTGTGTTTCAATCCCACCCCTTTTTACATTTTTTTAGCTTATATTTGCCAGGAAAAAAAGGTTATTTTGGAAGAATCAGACTCTTTCATCTGGAATTTCAAAACTCCCCCCCCCCCAACACCCCTTTTTGAGTCGGGAAATCCGCGGAATTCCCGTGAAAAGTTCCAACTTCAAGTAAATCGGCGTTTTTGGACAGGCCAAAAAGTCTTGCCGAAAATGTCGACTTTTCAGATAAGTAGAGAGATGGGCTGGAAACCCCACCCCCTTCCTCCCCGTGCAGAGTGGGCAGATCCTTCTCTTCCCTGGAGCCGGGGCTTCCCCACTTTTCTCTCAGAAGGGCGGGGCTTCTTCTTCCCCCTCCCCTCTCACTCTGCCTGTTGATTGGCAGCTGCCTCCCCATGCCATGCCACGCACTGATTGGCCACAAGTCAGTGCCACTCAATAATTGGCTGCAGGATATTGAGAGACGAATGGGCAGGAGCTGGTCCAATCCAGTTCTAACTAGACCAGTGGGGGGGCAGAAGAGGGAGGAGCCAACCCAGGCCACACCCCAATAGGCCAAAAGCCACACCCCCATAGGCCGAAGTGGGGTGCAGCCGTGTGAATAGGGATGGGGCGATGGGTTGTGTGGGAAATCTCCCTTCTAGGGTTGGGGCAGCTGGATGTGGGGTGGTGTCTTCACACTGGTGGGGACAGGATAGGGGGTAGTAGTGGGGATAAGGGGCCACGAGGTTCCCTCTGCAGCTACTCCCCCATGCCCCATTGGTCCGTTCTGAATCTTCCCTGACTCAGCCCAGGTGCCACCCTGACCGTACCCTCTGCAGAGCCACAGCCCCATCAGCCACTGAGGGGATCCACCGGCTCCATTGAGGGGCTTTAAGGGAAACATTCAAAATTTTGAGACTCAATGAAATTGTCAGCGTTGGCCTCACACCACATGGGACATTTAGAAAAGCAGCCTAATTAGTGATCCAAAACATTGCATTTCCGTTAAAAGGCCATTACCCGATGGAAATCTCATTCATTCCAAAATGCCAATCAATCACCCAAACCCTCCATAGTGACTCCTGGGTTCTATCTCCAGCTCCGGAAGTGGAGTGGGGTATAGTGGTGAGAGTGGGTGAGGGGCTGGAAGCCAGGACTCCTGGGTTCTATCCCCAGCTCTGGGAGGGGCGTGGTGTCTAGTGGGTTAGAGCAGGAGGGGCTGGAAGCCAGGACTCCCGTGTCTATCCCCAGCTCTGTGAAGGGAGTGTGGTCTAGTTGGCTTTCTTTGTGCCCTTCACTACTTTATGGAGCTGACCGCCCCCCGGTGGAATAAAAATAAAAATTCTACTTTCCAAACTGCTCTAGTGGAGACAAAAGACCAAAGAGAGACCAAAAAACTAAAGACAAAGATCCCCTGGTAAATCAGACATTCTGGTTTACAGTTTCCCTCCAAGTATTTGACAAGGGCAGTACAGCCAACACCAAATGTTCAAAAGCCATGGGACAGGCCCCAAAAGGAATTGAATTTGCTTAAAAATCTTGAAGTTAAGAAAAATAGTAATAAATCAGAGCTCTTTTTATGTATCTTCTGGTCCTGCTCCGTTCTGAGTTACATTTTTGATCTTTTCTCCAAAAGGACTAGAAACGTCCTTATTTTCTTAATGAAAGCTGCTAAAATTCTCTTATAATATTTCTAGGAGCTGGGGCTCTAAGTCAAATACCATGAGAGTCACAAAAAAAATCATGAAAGCTTGCAACACAGCAAATGGTTAATGTAGGGGGAAAATGAATTTTTTCATTTCTGCAAAAAGACCGTTTTCCTGCAGCAAATCCGTTCATACCAAAAGCGTCAAGCAACGAAACAAATTCTCCATTTCCCCCGGGAATTCATTTGCTCCCCTATTGCACTGGTTCCAATTCTAATCCGACGTCCATTTGGTTGGGGCATCTCTGTTGTGCCCCGAATTCCTGGCCCAAGCAGAGGCAAAACAATGGATTCAGACAGGTCTTCAAAGAGACCAGGCTATAAGCAAAGACACTGCCTCTGGCTAAGGACCATTGGTTCTTTAGAGGTGATGCTTGAACAAAGAGCTGAAGGAAGTAGAAGACATGGCACAGGGTCCAGCTAAGGAAAAAAGTCAAGACCAAGGCAAGGTGGAGCTTGCTGGCATAAGCAAGCCGGCTTAATCCCCTCAATTTGGCAGCTAGAACGATATAGCTGGTGATGATGAAAGCTAATGGGACCAGGAACCCAACCAGGAATTGATAAATAACAGTGCTTGGCATCACCTTTCCCCCCACCAAGAGCCGGCTTTCATAATAGAAGTAACTAAATGAACCTGGGTTTACCACACCAGAGTAGTGCATCAGGGCATGCCAGAGATCTGGGTGTCTCAAGCTGTACCCCAAGGGAAGATGCCCAGAACAGGAAGCCAGGTGGGACATGAGGTGATTTCTGGCCCATCTGGGGCAGGCCAGGGAGAGGCAGTGGTCGGTGTTGATGACTGTCAGGAGGAAGGTGCTGGAGAACATGTGGAGGGAGGTGACGATGTTGCTCAGCTCACATCGCCACCTGCTGAAGAGGTCGTGGGTGCCTGGCCACGTGCAGCCCAACCAGAAGGACAGGATGCAGGGGAAGATCACATTAGTCATGGCCAGGTTGAGGAACCAGATGGAGTTGGCCTTCCTCTTCATGCGGATGCCGGCATGGAAGTTGATGTAGCCGTTCAACACCATGCCGAGGAGGATGGGCAGGCCAGTGATGAACACAATGGCGATCAGTGTCTTGAGGGCAGCTCCCAGTGCTGGGAAGACAGAGGAAAGAACTAATAGAGGCCGAAGCACAAAGGGAGAGAGAAACAGATAAAGCGCTAAATGGAGCAGGGGGAAGGGGCGGAGAGAAATCCTGCATCTAGCTTGTGCTCCTCCGAAGCCATGAAGATGTTGATCCGTTCCACCTACATAGCTCAGACAGGATCCAGTCTTCACGGGCAAACAATGCCGCGTTTGATCCAATCCCAGGACCGGGCATTGGGCCAGTGGGTTCGCCAGCTCTTTCCTAGCAAGGTCAGGTCCACTGAGTGCAATTGTCTCATGGAGATCTCTAATCGCTTCCCCTACGGCTCGTCATAGAATCATAGAATCATAGAATATCAGGGTTGGAAGGGACCTCAGGAGGTCATCTAGTCCAACCCCCTGCTCAAAGCAGGACCAATCCCCAACTAAATCATCCCAGCCAGGGCTTTGTCAAGCCTGACCTTAAAAACTTCTAAGGAAGGAGATTCCACCACCTCCCTTCGCCCCCCTGCCTTCTCTCACGTTCCCCAGAACTCAGAGGGAGTGAACAGCTGGAGTTGGTGAAACCACCCAATAAAGATCAACAAAATGCTGGAATCATTCTCCTCCCATCAGGGCTTGGTGAGGACCTGACCTTCCTTTTTGAAAGGTTTCCCGATGGGTTTTCTGAAGGACGTTTTCCTCCAGTTCTGAAGTAACCCATTTGGAAAGTAGAAGGGCCTGGGAATCCAGCATCTTTTCATTGTGAAATTTGGGGACTGGAAAACTCCCACTAAGTTAAAATCACCAATGTGCTCCTCCCCCACTGACAAGCAACCCCCTCCCGTTGTTCCCTAGGAATGGTGAGCTGCCAGGCACAGAAGGAAGGAAGAAAGGGAAGAGGACACAAATACAGGAAGAGGAAGAAGAAGCAGTGCAAAAGGGAGCAACAAACCACAGGGATAACAGAGGCAAGATACATTGACTGTCTGTTCTGTTGACAGGGACAGGGCTCTGGGAGCTGGGAGAGCTGGATTTTAATCGCCATTACGTCACCAACCTGTTGGGTGACCTTGTGAACAGAACTTTCCTTCCATGTCCCCTTTGACTGTCTTGTCTCTTTAGGCTGACAGCTTCTTGGGGCGGCGACTGTCTCTCATGGTGCATTTGTGCAGCACCCATGACAGTGGGGCCTGATCTCGGCTGGGGTCTGTGCAGCGCCTGGCACAATGGGGGGCCCTGATCTCGGCTGGGGGGTCTGTGCAGTGCTAGGTCAGATCTAGCCCAATTTTCATTGGCTTTCTGTTCTTTCTTGACTTGTGTCTCTCGGGGTTGTGGTGTCTCAGAGTCAGGCCCTGATGTGGCAGCTACAGCTCATGCAACCTGACCGTGTCTGGTGCTGGGAGGCTGCTCTTCTGTGGGTTTCTCTGTGGGGCTCAGCAGAGGGGAAGGTGCAGAGGGGGGCTGGGGCTAACAGCATCTGCAAACCTCAGAAGCATCCGGCTCTGGCTGCTACCTGCTGAATGTCACGTCGTCCCCCTGACACCCCAGCATTTCTCACTGCCCGGAACCAGCCTCGTGGTCTCAGAGGCAGATGTTCCCATCCGGGGCAGCCACGAGCCGAGAACAGGTGCGGAGACACAGCCAAGTCCCTGCACGGCCCTGGGCCCGTTCACACCACCAGAAGTGGAGGCCGGGTCATATCAGACCATCCATCTGAGAAATGACTTGTAAAGCCGGGGATGGAACCCAGAAGTCCTGAGCCCCAGCCCCACCACTCTAATCACTAGGCACCACTCCCCTCCCAGATCTGGAGATAGAACCCAGGAGTCCTGGCTCCCAGCCCCCACTGCGTGGTCCCCATTCCCCCCCCAGAGTTGGGGATAGAACCCAGGAATCCAGGTAAGGGTGAAGTAGATACTGAGGAAGTGGGGGCCGCTGTGGGGAAATGGCCCAGGGAATTGTACGCGTCCTGTTTCTGAAAGGTCAGCTACCACAGCTGATACTATTAGGGTCCCTGGGCTGGAGCCCAGAGTAGAGGGCAGGCCCGGGCTCCCCCCTTTACCCCCAGATTAATCACTGAGACTGGCAGAGAACAGAGACTGTGCAAGGGAGGGTGGCTTCTCCTCACCTCCCTCACTGGCTGCTGATGAAAATGGCTCAGGAGGCTGCGACCCTTGTCTCTAGAGAGAGAAGGGCGACGTGGAGGGTCACAGTGAGCCTCTGAGGCGAGCGAAATCCGCCAGGAAACGCGGGACCCACGGAGACAAGGGCAGAGCTTTGTCCCATTATCTAAAACTACAATTTGTTAGCTAGCACACACACCCATGCCGTAGGTTTGGGACATCCCAGATACAGTCACCCACAGGCTGGTTTTGAGTAATCACAAGCCGGGCTTCCAGGGGCCTGTTTCCATCCAGCTGGCGGGGAGTTTAGCTGTCAGCTCCTTGCCCCAAGAGAAGCTCCCTCGGGCTGCTCCAAGGCGTTCACTTTGACCCAATATTTTACACCTAACGCTAACGAAGCACATAACTTACAGTGGCTCCCAGTGGGTCAGCTTAACCACCTCTACCAGGTCACCAGTTCTCCTAATATCAGCAACTACGCGTCTCAAAACATTTCTAGTATTTCCAGACATAACAACATTATGTCACGGGCACGTAAAACCCAGGCCGCTATCCACTCACTCTCCTCTCTTCCATCACTTTCTGTCCCACCCGCCCATTCTAATTAGCAAATTGCAAGCGAGCAGCTGTCTATCTTGTCTCCCAAAGGCCTCAGATAATTCCTAGCTATGGGATACTGGGTTTTCAGCTGGCAGGGAAGGCACATACGAAATGGCTGACTGCCGTTCTGGCAAGCTCTGGGGTACATGCAGGAATGTGAAATTCTGGGGTAACAAGGGGTCCAGTCAGTACCTGCCTTGTAATCTGGGGTGGTCTCAAAACTGCACAACTTTGATCCAGAGCTCAAACCCCAACCGCCTGCTTCCCCCAACTTGGATACTCCTAGCAGGCCAACATTAGTACCCTTCAAGCCCCGAATTTTCCCCACAAACCCTCCTTCTGCCGGGCCCAGTTCCTCTCACTGGACCGTCTCAGCAAAGGCGTTGGGTTTGCTGCCTCTCGTCAATGGACCAGAGATGCCCACGTTCCTGTGCTGACCCAGCTCTGATGCCGTACAAGTGTTTTAACCACCTGGCATATGTGATGCCAAGGAGACCAGAGGAGATGGCAACAAGGACATCAAAGGGAAAACACACCTGTGAGAGTCTAGAATGTCCTCTAGCGCGATCCAGGCTTTGTTCAAGACAGTTTCTCACACCCCCAGTCTCCTCGCTTTTTTTTTTGCTGGCCGGAACCCAGCGCAGGGATCCGATCGCTTAGTTTCTTTGTGTCCTGAAGGATTAAAATGGAGCCTCTTGCTGCTCCTTATAAACCCAAATGGATTCAGCCTTAAAGCCAGGATGGTCTCCGGAGGGTGGAGCCTCCTGGGTCCCTCCGGAGCAGTGTTAATTCTTGATCTCTCCAGTCCAGGAGCGGGGCAGCCCCTGCTGGGTTGGCTTGACGGGGCTGATATGAAAAAGCAGGCAAACCGACCATGCTTTGCGGAGGCCAGGCTGGCTGGGCAGCCCCACCTCAGCGAGGCTGCCGGGGTTTCTCCACGGTGGAGCAGAACGGCAGTGAGGGAATTCTTCATGTCACGTCTCATGCCGACCCGAACGGCGTGTGCAGATAGGCCTGAGCCACCTGCTGCTGGTAGTTTTCAAAGGACAACTCTCAAGGTGTATTTTGACTATACATTGGTGCCGTCATGTGGAGGGGGTAAATGCTGGGGAGCCCAGGGTCACACCAATCCTGGTATCCCCCCGCCCCCCTCTCCGCCACCCCAGACAGGGCTGGAGTTTCTGGAGAAGGGCCCGGCTCTGCCTTCTTGGGAAGTGTCTCAGCACTGGACAGCACCCTGATTTCCTAGCAAGTGGCTCTGAAAATTGGAGGAGGAGCAGAGAGACGGGGGATATGGGGGGCGTTGTCTGGCTCTGATGGGGGGCTGTAGAGGGGTTTGGTTCTTGCCCCTGGGGCTTTTTAAGGAGAGCAGGGAGGGCAGGACACAGGAAGACCCAGGGGTTCCTGGGGTCTCACCCCAGTTCTAGGAGGGGAGTGGGGTCTAGTGGTTAGAGCAGGGGGGGCTGGGAGCCAGGTCTCCTGGGTTCTATCTACAGATCCAGGAGGGGAGCGGGGTCTAGTGGTTAGAGCAGGGGGGGCTGGGAGCCAGGTCTCCTGGGTTCTATCTACAGATCCAGGAGGGGAGCGGGGTCTAGTGGTTAGAGAAGCAGGCAGGGCTGAGGGGTCAGACTCCTGGGTTCCATCCCCAGCTTTACAAATCATTTCTCAGATGGATGGTCTGATATGAACAGGCCTGACTTCATTCTCTACCCTCAGCCACCCCTCTCTACTTCCTCTGCTCCCTCCATTCCTCCTGGTGCGAACCGGCCCCAGGCCGTGCTGGGATGTGGGTGTGTCTCCACACCTGCTCTCGACTCGTGGCTGCCCCAGATGGGAACATCTGTCTCTGAGAACTGCGAGGCTGATTCCATGCAGTGAGAGGTGCTGAGGTCCAGGGGTGAGTACGGGGTGTATGTGGGGGGGATGACGTGACATTCAGCAGGTAGCAGCCAGAGCTGGACGCCTCTGAGGTTTGCAGATGCTAGCAGCCCCAGCCTCCTCTGCGCCTTCTCCTCCTCTAAGCCCCACAGAGCCTCCCCCCAGAGAAACCCACAGAAAACCAGCTTCCTGGCCCCAGACAGAGTCAACCTATGTGAGCTGCAGCCGCCACATCAGGGATCGATGCTGAGACACCACAGCCCCAAGACACAGGTGAGAAAGAAACAGAAACTAATGAATGTCTGGGTAAGATCTAAACTAGCGCTGCATGGACCCCAACCGAGATCAGAGCCCCTCATTGTTCAAGGTGCCAGCTGGGGCTCCCTTGTGCCAGGCATTGTATAGATCCCCTGCCCAAGACTGGGGGCCCCATCATGCCAGGTGGTGCCCTCTGTCTCATTGGTTCTTCTTTTTCTTCTGGTGTTTTACTCATCTTAACTTTCTTGCTTCCTTTTCAGTGTATCTGGTCACTAGTTCGGTGGAGGAGGGGAGCTGATGGTTGTTAGGGGTGGGCTTCCGGGACAATTTTAATTTAGTGCCCAGTGGGATTTTCCCCCTCACCTGACAGTTTCCAAAGCAGCAAACACTGGCTTTCCAAATGGAAAAACAGCTTGGTATCAGAAATTGCTTCTTCTGAAAACAGAGGGGTGGATTCCATAACAGAAAACAGTGGGGAGTTTCCCAGAAAGGATTGACGTGTCTTCATCAAAAACAAATGGAAGGGAAACAATTTCTACATATTGATTGATCTTCATTGGGTCCTTTTTGATGAGCTCTAGATGTTGTAGAGTCAGACAGTTGTTATCAGTGGTTCACAGTTCAGCTGAAGGGCATATCGAGTGGGGTCCCGCAGGGATCTGGCCTGGGTCCGGTTCTGTTCAATATCTTCTGTGACGGGGCAAGGCCAGATGGCTATAGAAAAGTAGTGGGAGATAGATATATTAGCTCCAGGCTAAACAAATCCCTGGTACCAGGATAAGTGAAATGGCAGCTGCTCCAGGTCACTTAAGACACCTGGGGCCAATTAAGAACTTTCCAGAGGGCAGGGAGAAGGCTAGGTTGATCGGGACACCTGAAGCCAATCAGGGGCTGGCTGAAACTAGTTAAAAGCCTCCCAGTTAGTCAGGTGGGGGTGCATGTCAGGAGCTGTGGGAGGAAGTTGTGCTGTTGGAGAGGCTGAGCAGTACACACCATATCAGGCACAAGGAAGGAGGCCCTGAGGTAAGGGTGAAGTGGAGCTTGAGGAAGTGAGGGCTGCTGTGGGGGAAGTAGCCCAGGGAATTGTACATGTCCTGTTTCTAAAAGGTCAGCTACCATAGCTGATACTATTAGGGTCCCTGGGCTGGAGCCCGGAGTAGAGGGTGGGCCCGGGCTCCCCCCCTCTACTTTTGCCCCCTGATTAATCACTGAGACTGGGAGACAACAGAGACTGTGCAAGGAAGGATAACTTCTCCTCACTTCCCTCGCTGGCTTATGATGAAAATGGCTCAGTAGACTGTGACCCTTGTCTCTAGAGAGAGAAGGGTTACGTGGAGGGTCACAGCGAGCCTCTGAGGCTAGCGAAATCCACCAGGAAATGCGGGACGCACGGAGGCAAGGACAGAGCTTTGTCACACTTCATAAATCATTTGGCTAATGGTATAGAGAGCACACTCCTAAAATTTGCGGATGATACCAAGCTGGGAGAGGTTGCGAGTGCTTTGGAGGATAGGATTATAATTCAAAATGAGCTTGGCAAGTTGGAGAAATGGTCTGAAATAAAGAGGGTGCAAATCAGGAAGGACAAATGCAAAATACTCCACTTAGGAAGGAATAAATGATTGCACAAATTCAAAATGGGAAATGACTGCCTAGGAAGGATTACTGAGGAAAGGGATCAGGGGGTCATAGTGGATCACAAATGAAATATGAGTTACTAAATACATTACACTGTTGCAAAATAAGCAAACATCGTTCTGGGATGTATTAGCAGGAGTGTTGTAAGCAAGACACGAGAAATGATTCTTCTGCTCTACTCTGCGCTGATTAGGCCTCAACTGGAGGATTATATCCAGTTCTGGGTGCCACATTTTGTGAAAGATGAGGACAAATTGGAGAAGGTCCAGACAGCAACAAAAATGATTAAAGGTCTAGAAAACATGACCTGTGAGGGAAGATTGAAAAAACTGGGTTTGTTTAGTCTGGAGAAGAGATAACTGAGGGGGGACATGATAACAGGCTTCAATTAGGTAAAACATTGTTAAAAAGAGGAAGGTGATAAATTGTTCTGCTTCACCACTGAGGATAGGACAAGAAGCAATGGGTTTAAATTGCAGCAAGGGCGGTTTAGGTTGGACATTAGGAAAAATTTCCTAACTGTCAGGATGGTTAAGCACGGGAATAAATTGCCTAGGGAGGTTGTGGAATCTCCATCACTGGAGATTTTTAAGAGCAGGTTAGACAAACACTTGGCAGGGATGATCTAGATAATACTTAGGCCTGGTCTACACTATGGGGTTGAGTCAACCTAAGTTCCGCAATTCCAGTTAAGTGAATAATTCTACGAGAAACTCTCCCGTCGACTTACATTACGCTTCTTGTTCCGGTGGAATACCGGAGTCAACGGGAGAGCGATCTGCAGGCAATTTCACTAGACCTGCTAAATCGACCCCTGGTGGATTGATCGCTGCAGCATCGATCCCCTGTAAGTGTAGACATACCCTTAGTCCTGTCTCAGTGCAGGGGACTGGACTAGATGACCTAGTGAAGTCCCTTCCAGTCCAACATGTCTATGATTCTAGGATTTGTGTCTCTCTTTGGGTGATGAAGATCCTGAGGAATGGCGCAGGGTCTGGCCATCGGCGAGCCAATTTCTCTCATAGTTTATAGTGTTTGCTAAGAAGCAGCTGGGAAATCCTCTGACCGGATGCACAGGCATGAGATTGGATCAATCAGTCTCACAGTACTTGCCTGTGAAGATTAGATCTTGTCAAAAATTCCTTGGTGGATGAAATTAATTAACCTCTTCATGGGTTCTGAGGAGCTTATACATAGAACTCATCAGGTACCAGAGTTTTCATTTCATGGGAAATGTCAGGATTTGGGGAAAAAATTGTTCTGAAAAGGAACGAAAACAAAAGTTTGTAAATTTCTGGCAAATGCAAATTTGGGGAAGGAAAATCAGTGAGCAGGATCTAGTGTGTTAGATGCACAAACATTTGTGGTTAGAGCAGGGGGGGAAGAGGGGGCCTGAGAGCCGGGACTCATGGTTCTATACCCAGCTTTGGGAGGGCAGAGGGGTTTAGTGGGTTAGAGCAGAGAAGGCTGGGAGTCAGGACTGCTGGGTTCTATCCCAGGCTATGGAAGGGGAGTGGGGTCTAGTGGTGACAGAAGGAGGGAGGGGTGGGTGCTAGGACTCATGGGTTCTATCCCTGGCTCTGGAACAGGAGTGGGGTGTCGTGGGCCCTGACAGTCAGGACTCGTGGGTGGTATTCTTGGGTCCGGGGGGTACAACATAATAACTAAAGTAACCAGAGCTCCCAACCCATGCAGAAGAGGAAGGGACGGGGGTGGCATGGAGTCTGTCTTTCCTCTTCCCCTGTGTAACAACTTCCCCTGGGTTGGGACATCTGGGGGGATGGACCCTGAGGCCTGTGTGTAATTTACTTCAAGGCCTCCAGGTCTTTGCCCCCTAAAAGCTCCCGGGGCAGCCCCTGCTCTTCCCGCACAGATCAATTAACCGAGGCAGAGTTTGGGTTAGGAAACAGTTGTCTTAAGCAGGAGAATCTTATTCACTTGAGCATGTTGCCCTTAGAAGGAACGTGCCAAATCGATGGACTTCGCTAGCCTGGCCAATGACGATCCCATAACCAGGAATCAAACCCAGGAGTCCAGACTCCCAGCCCCACCTACTTTAACCTACTAGACCTCACTCCCCTCCCAAAGCCAGAGATAGAACCCAGGTGTCCTGCTCCCAGCCCCCAAAAGTTGCATGGTGGGTGCATAACCAAAACCACCCCTCTTAATTATAAGCATGGCAATAATTAATAATCCATAGATCACTGCACTGTACACACCAAAACCCAGGTTTTCCTCATTTCGGTCATTCATCAGACATTTCGATGGGTGGTTTCTGCCACTGGGTGGGCTGAAGGTTGTGAGGAATATCAGTGGTGCGGTAACTGGATAATAATTGAAACACCAATGAAATAATAATTAACCCACCAAACATGGTGCGACGCATCACAAAACATGGGTGCCCCACTTTTTGTTCTTCCTTCAGACATCACATTGGCTGGTGAGTCCCACTAGTATCCCTGAGGGTTCTTAGTAGAACTGGGTGGAATATCTAAACCAAACCTTTGTCTCTTTTCTGGAGGGGGGGGCAAAAACCGCACAGTAGGTGACACCAAACATCTGGTAAATTTGCATCTGTTTCTCCATATGGTTGATTTAGAAAAAAACAAACCAAGATTCTGAAAAAAAAATTGATATCTTTTGATTTTTCTATTTGAAATGACTTTTTGTTTCAAAATGGACTTTAATTTAAAAAAAAGTAAAAAAAAATTACAAAATGCTTGATACTGAAACGAAACATTTCATGTTGGGGGGAAAAGAATGATTTGTTTGCCTTGAAATGAAAATTCTTTTGACTATTTGAGCTGCCAGAAATTCTAAAACCACCTGAAACAAATCTTTTCCCCGGATTTTTCAGTCATGCCATTGAACTGAAAAATCCACTTTTGCCCTGCTCCAGTTGTGAGGGGCCTCAAATGGGCTGCCTGTGTTGAATCATAAAACCATCCCTAGTAGATTTTGTCACACATTTCCAAGCCAGACAGGACCACTGTGATCATGATACCTGATCTCTTGTATCACCCTGGCCAGAGAACTTTCCCCACAATAATTCCTAGAGCAGATCTTTTAGAAAAAAAATCTCATTTTGATTTTAAAGTTGTCAGTGGTGGAGAATCCACCACAACCCTTGGTAACATGTTCCAAAGATTAATTTCCCCTCCCTGTTAAAAATTTACACCTTATTTCCAGTCTGAATTTGTCTAGCTTCAACTTCTAGACATTGGGCTGTGTTAGTGGCATTGGCCACTGTTGGAAGACAGGATACTGGCCTACATGGACCATTGGCCTGACCAAGTTCTTATGTTCGTAGATCTTTGCCTGCTATATCAAAGAACCCATTATCACATATTCGTTCCCCAAGTAGGTAGTTACAAATTGGGATCAGGTGACCATTAACCATCTCTTTAAACTAAATAGATTGAGCTCTCTAACACATATTTCTCAATTGTTTAATCATTCTCATGGCTCTTCTCTGAACCCTCTCCATTTGATCAACATCCTTGACCTTAAGGAATCACAGAACCATCACACCGTAGGATGAGAAGGGACTGCAAGGGTCATCTAGTCCAACCCCCTGCCAAGATGCAGGATTTGTTTTGTCTAATCCATCCAAGACAGATGGCTATCCAGCTTTCTTTGGAAAACCTTCAGTGAAGGAGCTTCCACAACCTCCCGAGATGTCTGTTCCATTGTTCTACTGTTCCTACCGTTAGGAAGTTTCCCCTAAGATTTAATCTCAATCTGCTCTGCTGTAGTTCCCTCTTGTCCTACCGTCTGGGGCGAGAGAGAACAACTTTCCTCCATCTTTTTTATGGCAGCCTTCCACTTATTTGAAGACTGTGATCATGTTTCCCCTTAATTTCCTCTTTTCCAAACTAAGCATACCCAGTTCCTTCAGCCTTTGCTTATGTGGCTTGTGTTCCATCCCTTTGACCATCTTTGTTGCTCACCTCTGAATCCTTTCCAGTTTCTCCACATCCTTTCTATACATTAGTGACCAAAACTGGACTTTGATTTAACCCAGTGAACAGGACACATGTAAGTTAAATGTCCTGTTTAGGGGCCAGGAGAGTAGATTTTCCCTGTTTCTCTATCCTTTTTGTCCAGCTTTCTCACGGGGTGCAAATGATCTGCTGTTTGCAATGGGCAACAAAACACCGGTGTCCCTTGTTCCCTTTGCTCTCCAGATATTTGAAGGCTGGTATCCCATCTACAGCACTGGCTGGTTGAGAGGTTGCCAGGGGAGATAATTAATGGACAAGTTGTGTTGGTGTGTTACAGGTACAGAAAGAGGTAAGACAAAGAGAGTTGAAGACATCCCCGTGGTTGTGAAGGGCACCTCTCTCCCCGCAACTCCCTTGGGTATCCCCACCATGTCCTAATATGATGCAGACTATGACTATGTCTATGACCATGACACAGTGACCCAGAAGCAATCTCTCCTCAATAGCATGCATATGGTCTCCATGGTGATCTATTGCATCTCCTTCAGACTGGGGGTGATGGGCAATGGGCTGGTCGTCTTCATCACCAGGTTCTGGACGAAGAGGACAGTCAATGCCATCTGATTCCTCAAGCTGGCCATGGCCGACTTCATCTTCACCTTCTTCCTCCCCCTCAGTGTGGCCTACACAGCCCTGGGCTTCCACAATAGACTTTATAATGGCCTTGTATATCTTAGCAAAATGGGTTTTACAATTCTCTTCCACACAGGGGCTTTGTGAATATTAATAAATGATTATGAGCAGTTCTGTGCAAGAACTGGAGTTTCCATTTTGTGGGAAATTTCAAATGATTTTAATTTTTTTCCCATTCCAAAGTGGAATGAAAACCAAAAAAATGCAAAATTTCCCTCTGAAATGAAATTAAAAAAAAGTCACTTTGGGTTAATCAAAATGTTTCATTCTGATCCTGCCTTTTAAAAAATACTCATTTTATGATGTAAAAAAATTAAATGTATGGAGTCATTTAGAAAATCAAAATGTTCTGTTCCAAAAAGTTCAGAAAAATTGGAATATGTATCTCTGAATGTTCCACTCTGATTTTTTTCCCAAATGAAATTAAGTCGAAATTGGCTTGTTTCTGCAACATCTTTTGATGTCCACCAAACATGATTTTCCAACTGAAAAACAATCAATATGACATATGAGGCAAGGCTGAAAGTATTAGGCATGTTTAGCCTAGAGCAGAGAAGGGACGTAAGCGTCCTCAAATATATCAAAGGTTAATATAAAGAGGACAGTGATTAATTGTTCTCCATGTCTACTGAGGGTAAAAAAAAAGAATCTCCTGCTGCAAGGGAGATTTAGGTTAGCTATTTGGAAAAACTTTCTAACTCCAAGGGCAGTTAAGCCTTGGAATGGGTTTCCAAGGGATGTTGTGGAATCCCTGTCCTGGGAGGTTTTTAAGAAGAGGTCAGACAACCCCCTGTCAGGTACGGTCTAGATTTACTTGGTGCTGCCTCAGAGCAGGGGATGTGCTACAGGACCTCTCCAAGTTCCTTCCATCCCACCTTTTCTCTGATCAGATGCTTCCATGTGGATGGATAGAAGCCAAGGAAGAGTGAAATGCCATTGCCAGGTGGTAGATCCTTCATTAATTTGTCTGTATCAAATATGTTCGGTGTGGATAACTTGGGCAAGGTGTTCTCTAGCAATGAGCAATTTTGGGGGGAACCAACTGGAGAGAGCTGGTTTTCAGCGGGACTATGTGGAAATTAAGTCTCTTTAGAGGATCTCCAGTTGGCCGCTCAAAATGGTCACTAAAACTTTGACTTTTCTTCTTTCCTCTTTAGCACCGTGTCTCTCCGTTTCTTAATTAGCAGAGGTTTGCTAAAAGTGGAGGATGTATGAAATAAAACACCGGTGCTTACAGCTCTTTGGAGATGCAAATTGTGTCTGAATGGGGGACAGAGCAGCCAAGCTAATGAAGACAATAGATCTGAGTTATAGAAGAATTCTGATTTCTTCGTAAAAAAATAAAACATTCTCAATAAATTATTCACTATAAGGGGGATTCTCTGTAAGGGGAGTTTAGTTGATTAAAGCCGGAGTCTCTCAAAGGGCATGTTTAGTCTAGAGCAGAGAAGGGGAGTAAGCATCCTCAAATATATCAAAGGTTAATATAAAGAGTGATTATAAGCAGATATCAACACTGGTTCTCCATTTGTGAGGTAACTCCCTTCTCTTCATATGTCAGTATATTTATGTCTTCATCTGTAATTTTCACTCCATGCATCTGAAGAAGTGGGGTTTTTACCCACTGTAGGGGGGTGAGCACCCGCTCCAGCACTGAAGGGGTTTGAAAAGCCCTGCAGAGGGCTGGGGAAGGGAGTGAAATCCTGGCTGATTGGGGGAAGTGGCGGCAGCTGAGGGCCATGCCCCAATCAGGGCCCAGCTGGCTCTATAAAGGCTTTGAGCCAGAAGTTCCAGGAGAGTCTCTCTCTGCCTGTAGAGGGAGAAGGGCCTGGCTGCAAGGTGCTGAGTAGGACACCTAGATTGGAACAGGGCTGGGGAAGGGCCAGAGGAGCTGGGAGCTCTAGCCTGGAAAGGCCTATTAGGTACGGGGGCTGCAAGGGCAGCCACGGGTAGGCAGAGGCAGCAGCTTGAAACCCCCTCACCTGTGTTGAGTGGCTTATCCTGCAGTCTGCCCCAGGGAGCGGGGGCTTGGTGGTGACTGGCAGGAGCCTACGACTGAGGCGAGGTGGGGATAGTGGATGGAGTTTCCCCTGGGAGGGGGAGACCCAGAACTGTGGGGGTACTGCCAGGGGACAGCACCCAAGACAAGGGCACCGGGGTCCGGGAGGGACACGGGGGCCAGAGGCGGTGAGGCACCAGCCTGACAGAGGCGCTCCAGAGGCTGGACGCTAATTCCCTGAGACAACCAGCAGGAGGCGCTGCTGGGTGAGTCTGTGCCCCGTGACACCCATGAAAGCTTATGCTCAAATAAATCTGTTAGCCTTTAAGGGGCCACCAGATTCCTTGTTGTTTTTGTGGATACAGACTAACACGGCTACCCCCCGATACTTGTCACTGTAGTAAACGGCGACTCATTTGAAAATAGAACTTTAGGAGTGGGGTGCAGTGGGTTTGAGCAGGGGGAGCTGGGAGTCGGGATGCTCAGGTTCTATCCCAGCTCTGGGTAGGGTTGCCAGGTGTCCAGTTTTTGACCAGAATGCCTGGTCAAAAAAGGACCCTGGTGACTCCAGACAGCACTGCTGTTTGGGCCATCAAAAGTCCAGTTGGTGATGCAGCAGGGCTAAGACAGGCTCCCTACATGGCTCTGCTTGGCTCATGGAAGCAGCGGCATGTCCCACCTCCGGCTCCTAGGTGTAGGGGCAGCCAGGAGGCTCCGTGCGCGGCCCCTGCCCCAAGTGCCAGCTCCTTAGCTCCCATTGGGCGGGAACCCCAAACCCCTCATCCCCTGCCCCACCCAAGAGCCCACACCCTCAGCCAGAGCCCGCACCCCTTCCTGCATCCCAACCCACTGCCTCAGCCTGGAGCCTTCTTCTACACCCTGAATTACCCATTTCTGGCCCCACCCCGGAGGCCGCACCCCCAGCCAGAGCCCACACCCCAACCCCCTGAGCCAACCTGGTGAAAATTAGCGAGTGAGTGAATGAGGGTGGGAGAGAGAGAGAGCGACAGAGGGAGGGAGGATGGAGTGAGTGGGGGGCGGGGCCTCGGAGAAGAGGTGGGGCAAGGAGTGGGGCGAGGGTGTTCAGTTTTGTTTGAGTAGAAAGTTGGCAACCCTAGATCTGGGAGGGGAGTGGGGTCAAGTGGGTTAGAGCAGGGGGTGCTGGGACCCAGGACTCCTGGGTTCTATTCCAGCTCTGGGAAGGGAGTGCGATCTAATAGGTTAGAGTGCAGGGATGGGGGGCATCATTGGAACAGACCCAGGGGCCCATGTAACCTGGTGTCTCCCCCAACTCCACTATAGCAGATCAGACCCATGGGTCTATATAGACTGGTATCCTGCTCCCTCATTTAATGCCCCTTTGCGCTGCCCTAGAGCTTGGTATCCCGGCCTCCACCATGAGCCTAAGCCAGAGAACTGAGTTCCTGAAGGACTGGTAGGTAGAGGAAGAGCAGAGAGACAATGGGGATGGTCCAAGTGGGGTGGGAGAAGCAGAGGGGGTTGCTTCTTGCTAAAGGGAGCAGGGATGGAACGAGAGAGTCAGGACTCCTGGGGTCTCTCCCATGGTGTAGGAGGGGAATGCGGTCTAATGAGTTAGAACAGAGGTGAGGGTGGGAGCCGGGACTTCTGGGTTCTCTCCCCCATTCTGGGAGGGGAGTGAGGTCTACATGGGATAAGGAGGGGGAGCATGATAAAAAGCAAACAGGGAGCTGAGAATAATACCAGAGGTTGGGAGTGCAGGGCAGTCCTGAGAAGCTGTCTGATCCCTTTGCTAGCAACAAGTCACCAGAGGAAATGAAAGTACTGAGACAGCCCCAGGCCCAACCCCTTTCTCCTCCTTCCCCTTCCCATGACTCCTCCAAGCTTCCCAGCCTGGCCAGAGTGCAACCTGCCGGGGCCACGGGAGGAGACCAGCTCTGGAGATCCGTAGAGAGGCGTCCCTCTGAGACCGGGGTAAGGAAAGGCTCGGATCCCTCCAGCTCAGCCCTGGGTCCCTCCCACCTCCCCTCCCCAGGCAGGGTCCCTCTTGTGAGGAGTCCCCCAATACCCCAGCCTGCCCCCGACGGAGACGGTGGATCCCCCAGGAAGCTGATGGGGCTGTGGCTCCGCAGAGGGTGCGGTCAGGGCGACAGCTGGGCTGAATCCGGGAAGATTTGGGAACGGACCAGCAGACCCTGGGGGGTGGCTGTGGATGGAGCCTGCTGGCCCCTGATACCCACCAATGTGGAGGTGCCACCCCCACATCCAGCTGCTCCAGCCCTGGATGGGAGATATCCTATTCCCACCCCACATAACCACCCCAACCCTATTCCCACATCAGCACGGCTGCACCCCACTCCAGTCTGTGGGGGTGTGGCCTGGGTTGGCTCCTCCCTCTCCTACCCCCCCCCCCCCCACTGATTGGTCTGGTCAGAACTGGATTGGACCAGCCCCTGCCCCAGAAACTCCCCCCACTTTTATCTCTCAGTATCCTGCAGCCAGTTATTGAGTGTCATTGACGTGTGGCCAATCAGCGGAGGGCGTGGGGAAGTGGTTGCCAATTAGCAGGCAGTGTGGTGAGAGGAGAGGGGAAGGAAGCAGCTCCACCCCTCCAGGAGACAAAAGGGGAAATCCTGACGCCCCAGGAAAGGGAATGCCCCATTCCCTCTGCAAGGGGAAGAAAGGGGAGGGTTTTTCACCTTGTCTCACTCTACTTATCTCCAGAGCTGGTCAGGAAACTTTTGACAGGATGGTTTCATGTCTAAAACAGCTGATTCATTGACATCAAAGTTTTTCTGGGAATTTCACCAATTTCCTGACCCCAAAAAAGTTTTTTGGGAAAAAAAGTTGTGACAGGGCAGATGAAAAAATCCAATTATTCCAAAACCGCTTTTTTGTTTGGGAAAAATTAAGCTAATTATTATTTGTAAAAACAATTTAAAAGAAATAAAAAGCGGGTGGAATTGAAAATGCCACATTTAGAAATGGTCGGAAGAGAGGGTTTTGATGAGGGTGGATTCTCCACCATGGGCAATTTTGGTAGCAGGGTGGGATTGTTTTTAAGATATCTGCTCTAGTTCAAACAGGAATTAATTTGGGGACGTTCTCTGGCCTGTGTCGTAAAGGTCAGACTAGATTATCACAATGGTGCCTTCTGGCCTTGGAATCTATGGTTGTCCTGAACTGATTTTTGGTTTTTGGTCCATGAAAATATTGAGATTTCAAGATTTGGCTCCAATTCAGGATGGAACAATTTTTCAAAAGTTGAAAAAAGTGGCATTGGGAAAAACGTTTTCTGCCCAGCTCTGTTAACTCCCTGCTCTCTCGCCTCACCGGCGCAAACGGTGACAGTGGATCTGGGTTTGGTTGTTGTAGGATGGAGGAGACCACGCCCTTCCAGCCCCGCTGGGCCCACCCTGCCTTTCCATATGTGAACAGCACCTTACACCCCTTCTTCGGGAATCCCTACCAGCATGGAGAAGAGGGTGGAGCCCAGCGTGAGTGGACAGGAGTTCTCTTTGCCGTCCTCTTCAGTCTGGGATTCCTACTCGGAGTAGTGGGCAATGGCCTGGTTATCTGCATCGCTAGCTTCTGGATGACGAAGACGGTGGTCTCTATCTGGTATCTCAACCTGGCCGTGGCCGACTTCATCTTCACGTCCTTCCTCTCCATGGAGGTGGCCTATGCAGCGCTGAACTTCCACTGGCCCTTTGGCCAGACACTGTGTAAGATCCACAGCGCAGTGTCCTTCCTCAACCTCTTCGCCAGTGTCTTCCTCCTCACTGTCATCAGCGCCGACCGCTGCATCTCCATGGCCTGGCCAGTCTGGGCCCACAACCACCGCTCGCCCCGGCTGGCTTTCTGGGTGGCTGCAGCTGTTTGGCTTGCAGCTCTGGCTCTCAGCACACCTTATATAGTTTTCCGGGACATTAGGAGCTTCCCGCTTGAGGGGGACATCACCATCTGCTACAACAACTACATCCCAGTGGGGAACTTCACTAGGGAGGAGGTGGCCACATTATGGGAGCATCGACACCGGGCCATGGTGCTCACCTGCTTTGTGACTGGGTTCCTGGTGCCATTTGCCATCATCCTGACCTGCTACGGAGTCATCACTGCCAAACTGATGAGGAACCATGTAGTCCGCTCTGCCAGGCCCTACAAGATCATGGTGGCCGTCGTGACGGCCTTCTTCCTCTGCTGGTTCCCCTACCACCTCTCCACCCTATTGGCCATGTTGGCAAAGGGGGTGACTCCAGCAATACAGATTCTCCATGATGTCGCACTTCCCTTGGCCTACCTGAATAGCTGCCTCAACCCTGCCCTGTACGCCTTCATGGGCTGGGGCTGCAAGGACACGCTGTGGCTCTCCATGGTCTTGGCCTTCCAGAGGGCCTTCAGTGAGGCTGAGGTCAGGGCCACCCTCCCCAGCAAGAACCAGGACAGCAGTAGGTCAGAGGTGGAATTGCCCCCATTATGATCAGGCTACTCACCTCTCCCTTCCCCAAGCTGAGGATAGAACCCAGGAGTCCTGGCTCCTATTCTCCCCTCCCCCCCGCCCCAAATCTAACCTACTAGACCCCACTCCCCTCCCCTGAGCTGGGGATAGAACCCAGGAGTCCTGGCTCCCAGACCCCCCTGCTCCATTCACCAGACCCCACTCCCCTCCTGGAGCTATCACCTAGCTTGGATGGAATCCTGCTTGAGGCAAACAATAAAGGCCTCAGTTTTAACATTGATTCTGGCTCTGTTTTTCCTAAAAGAGGAAACAGCAGGGAAAGAGAAGCAGAACCTGCCACTTCCCCCAATTTACATTTGTCCACAGGATTAAGGAGAGTCAGCCAGCTGGGGTCAGGAGTTCAGTTCCCAGCCTGTAAGCCAGGACTTCAGATCAGGAGTTTCCGATGCTGTAAAAAAATCATGCATTTGCCTGTTTAGATGATAAAATCTTTGGGACTGATGCCCAGTGCCCCTGCTCTGACCCACTAGCCCCCCTCTTTTCCAGATCCAGGAAAGAACCCAGGAGTCCAAGGCCAGAAAGGATCATTGTGCTCATATAGTCTGACCTCCTGGATAACGCAGGCCATAGAATTTTCTAAAAAATTATGTCTAGTGTTTATCTTTCAGAAAAGCATCCAATCTTGATCTATAATTTGCCAGTGATGGAGAATCCATTGCAATCCTTGGTAGATTTCTCCAGTGATTAATTACCCTCACTGTTAAGCATTGCCTGCCACAGTCTGTCTATTAAGCCCTGAGAAGCAGGTGCATGGCCAAGCTGAGGAACCAGAAGATGTTGACCATCCTCTCCATGAAGAAGCCAGGGAGGAAGATGATGTAGTCATTCAAAAACATCCCGGCGAGGAAGGTCAGGCCAAAGAGCATCAGAAAGATGTAACATGATAATGTACACATCAGCTCTGTGTTCTTGGGGAACCAGGGGGCAGTACCCAGCCTCTCTGATTCATGAAAGACCCCCCCCGCCCCCCCCCGCAACCTCTGCTTGAACCAAAACCGATCAGAAGAAAGACTTACAAAAAGCAATGAAAAGGCGGTGGGAGACCCACCTAAACCCTTCCAGAGAAGGTTGACAGAATTAAGGCAACTCCCCTAGCCTCATTTGCATTGAAGAGGGGACAAGGAGGCATCTCCATTAGCAGACAGAATGGAGAACAGAGATTCCAAGGCAAGAACCGCAGGGAACTCTGGGACCAGAACAGCAGGGAAGCACGGCATGATGGGGGATCTCTGCTCCGGATGTCAATGAACCCACGCCTTCACACCCCCAGCTCATTAGTTATCAGACCAATTCTAGTAATAAATCCTTCATTGGTATCCAAAATACTGCAGCTCCCTAACTGCAATGTGAGCTCCCTCCAAGGAACACCGCCCATAGCCAGGAATGATCACCTCCCATGGTCTAGCCTGATCAAAACAACTTTAGTGTCCTCACTTGTTTACACATCAACAAATCTCGAGTTCTCCCTTGAACCATTGTTGTTTCTCTACAAAAACCCCGACCCACACTCAAGTAAGTGTTCTGATGCCTGGGTCCAACATCTGCATCACTTCCATTGAGACTTCATCTTCTCCTGACTGATCGTGCTGGGGGCTCTGCCTGTCTCCAGCACTCCAGACCCTCAGCTACCACCAACACCTGGGTCCCCTGATCGATTCAAGCTTCACAGAGTGGTAAGAACCCAGCTCTCGCTCTCTCTCTCTTTTAGGTATAGCCTTCTGACCCTGACTTGTGTGATCAGTTATAGTTTTCTAAACCTGACTTTTGCAATAAATTTAAGTTAGATTTAATAGTATCACAGTTTTGTTTGTTTTGGCTCCCCTATGATTATTACCTGGCAATAAATAACTTTCATGATTAAGCTGGTTGCCCCTCTCTCTCTCTCTCTCGCTCCCCCTCGTGGGTGGTTTTTGGTTTCTTCATTTGCTCTGCAGCAACGCTCCTCGTACCTAAGCTTAAGAACCCTGCAGCGCCCAAAAATCCTGTGGGGTTTGCTCATCAAGTGGGTTACGACCAGAACAATTGTACATGAAAGTGGGGATAGAGATGTGCTGAGTCCAGGGGCATATGAGGCTGACAGTTTGGAAATGCTGCTCGACCCGGCCTGCTGAGTCCAGGGACATCTAAGGGGTCAGCTTGGGAGCGCTGATTAACCCGGTCCTCTCAGATGGGCTCTGTTAATGTGTGTGTGCGCCTCTGATTCTGGGGGCTGCAAGAACCCACCCCTGGAGAACCGAGGTCCGGCAGGATAGCGCCATTGGGAGGGCCGAGCAGCAGGGAGAAGCAGAGCTCCGTATGAGAACACAAGTGACACAAGCAGTACGTGGATAGCATTACAGACCCCCCCCCCTCAGGTTTCAGAGTAGCAGGCACGTTAGTCTGTATCCGCAAAAAGAAAAGGAGGACTTGTGGCACCTTAGAGACTAACAAATTGATTTGAGCGTAAGCGAAAGCGAAAGCTGCGGAAAAGGACCTAGGGGTGACAGTGGACGAGAAGCTGGATATGAGTCAACAGTGTGCCCTTGTTGGCAAGAAGGCCAATGGCATTTTGGGATGTATAAGTAGGGGCATAGCGAGCAGATCGAGGGACGTGATCGTTCCTCTCTATTTGACATTGGTGAGGCCTCATCTGGAGTACTGTGTCCAGTTTTGGGCCCCACACTACAAGAAGGACGTGGATAAATTGGAGAGAGTCCAGCGAAGGGCAACAAAAATGATTAGGGGTCTAGAGCACATGACTTATGAGGAGAGGCTGAGGGAACTGGGATTGCTTAGTCTGCAGAAGAGAAGAATGAGGGGGGATTTGATAGCTGCTTTCAACTACCTTAGAGGTGGTTCCAGAGAGGATGGTTCTAGACTATTCTCAGTGGTAGAAGAGGACAGGACAAGGAGTAATGGTCTCAAGTTGCAGAGGGGGAGATTTAGGTTGGATATTAGGAAAAACTTTTTCACTAGGAGGGTGGTGAAACACTGGAATGCGTTACCTAGGGAGGTGGTAGAATCTCCTTCCTTGGAAGTTTTTAAGGTCAGACTTGACAAAGCCCTGGCTGGGATGATTTAGTTGGGGATTGGTCCTGCTTTGAGCAGGGGGTTGGACTAGATGACCTCCTGAGGTCCCTTCCAACCCTGATATTCTATGAAATCAATTTGTTAGTCTCTAAGGTGCCACAAGTACTCTAATAAATGAGCGTACCCCAAAGTAATGGGCAAATCTGGTAACAAATTGATGGAGGAACGTGGGCAGCATGTGACCCTAATCACATGGTATTTGTTGAGTGGTTGCTGTGGAATGGGGAAACTGAGGCACTGACCTGAGCAAACTGTCTCTTCCTTTTTCAGACTAAGCTCCTTTAGTGAGGTCTCTCTCTCTCTCTCTTCGGATATTTGGTAACGTCCTGTAACTTTTAAGTTAAGAATCGTGCCTAGAATAACTGTAGGACCATGCAGTAAGGAGTTAAAGAGGAGGGCAGGCTCTAGGCACCAGCAAACCAAGCACGTGCTTGGGACACCACTTTTCAAGGGGTGGCATTCTGGCACTTCGGGTGGCAAAAAGCCTAGAGCCAGCCCTGTTAAAGGGTTGTACTGTAAAAGTAAAGATTTTAGAGCAATACTGTGACTGCATGAAAGAGCTTTTGGTCGAGATCATTACTGAGATAAGGGAAGTAGAGATGGCTTGGGGGAAAAACCCTTGGCTGTTCGCTTGAGACAGGAGAAAACCAACAGGTTAGAGAGACGGGTAATGAAGAAGAGGAAATGCCCCTGGGAAAGGGGGTGCTTTAAGGGTGAGAATCCCCTGATTGGAGCGAGTCTGAGCTTTGAACAACATTGCACAACCTTTAAGCCACGGGGTAGCGCAAAGGATGCGGCTGCTGCATGGGCATTGTTTTATGCATGTCTGGACAGGGTTGAAATGGTAACGAGAAGGCAGGAACTGGAGCTGGAGAACAAGCAGTTACAACAGTGTTTGAAGAAATGTGAGGCCGACGGGTGTGAACTGATAGCAGAAAAGCTCAGACTGGTGGCTGTGCTTATAGGTGGACAAGAGGAGAGAGACCAGGCCGGCAGGGATGCAGAACAGTACAGGAAAGAGTTAACACACACACACACACAAATGTTGTTAGAAGAAGCGAAAGCAGGAAATCACTTCCTGGCAGATGAGAATAGGGAAGCAGCAGGCCATCAGGAGTGTGAGGCAGAGATTAGTAAATTGTGTGCCCAATTCAGTGCCCATGGGGGGTGGGGGGTAGCAGCTGTAAGGTTGAGAGAGAATTGCGATTTTGAGCCCTCTGGGGGGAAAAAAGAGAGACCCCCCGATGCTGACCCCAAAAACCCATTGAAGCCCGACTGGCCACACATGCATAATGTTGCCCCTGTTTCCACAAGGGAGCTGGTCACGGACGTAGTAAGGTGGTCTCCTAGTCAGGCCAAGGCTATTGCCGAGAGACTGGGGCCACGGAACCGTGACACAGCCGTGGCATGGCTGCCCCGTGTTTGGCAAATGCACCCCTCTGCTGATGGCATGGACTTAACCCAATTGGCTCAGTCATGCGCCTCTCCTTGTGACGCAGATGCTCTGGACATAGGCTTAGGTTCTTGGGGGCGGACTGCCCCTGGACCTCGGAAGTGGATGGTCAGTGCTCTTAAAATATTCCTGCCTGCGTCTTCCCTTAAGAAACTGTATATAATGGAAGAGCAAAAACCAGAAGAGGCCCCCGAAGCTTACCTAATTCAAAGAAAGAGGCTGGCAGCTCTCTCTGATTCATTACCCCAGACAGAAGAGAATGGGATTATCACTGCCCGTTATCAGGGACCCGGATTAGTACAGAGCACTTATGCAGGACTAAATTCTCAGACAAAACGGACCCTGGGATCTGTGGATATAGAACACCTCACCTGGAATGACCTAGAGGCAAAACTCAAACGGGCAGGGGATTTGCTGCGAGAGACGGGTGTCTTAAAAAGGCAAATCAGCAAAAAGACTAGCTCAGAGCCAGTGCAGGCTATCGCATTTGTGAATAATGGTCCTCACCCTGCCAGTTGCCCTCCCAATGATGACCCCCTACCTCCCACAACTCTGGCCTGCGCCGCCCCAAGGAGACCCGTAGGAACATGATTTGGATGGAGCTGGTGAAGTTAGGGGAGGATATGGGAAAATACGATAGTCAGCTCCTCAGCATCCTGATTCAGGCTTTGTCTCAGGTGATGCAGAGAACAGACTGAATGCAGGGAGCCCCCCCCTCCTCCCGCTGTCCCAGTACGGAGTGCGTTCCCCACGCTCACTCCCTGTCAAAACCAGATCCCTGCCCCCTCCTCTGAGTGGAGGCTCTCGAGGGAGTCGGCCAAGCAGTAGGGATGCCCAGGTCCCCGCGGGCCTCCCCAGCTGATCGCAAGACTTCAGTGCGACGTATGGGGGAGACCCACTGGGAGGGCTACAGTGGGGAACCCAGAGATATTCGCCCAATTGCCAGTGGACACCGGAGCATCAGTAAACATTCTAAGTCCCCAGTGGATCTCCGGAGGGAGACCCACTGATAAACAGGTTATCAAGGAAAGAACTGGAGACACCCGGGTGACTCACACAAAGGGACATCAGAAAAATCACTCCAAAGAGGCACATTGGAACAACCGAGCTGGTGCCTTAGCCAAAGCTGCTGCTGCTAGTGACCACGCTAGAGACACAGACCAGGTAGAACAAACAGAGGCAGTAACTACCCGGGGAAAAACTTTAGGCAAAGAATAGATACCTTGGGCTTAAGTCCCCATCAAGATGGGGATGCAGAAATCTGGTCCTTAGCCAGGATAGGGAAAGATCCCACAGAAAAATACAGGGTTGAGCAGGTTGTAAATGTCTGGTGGGCAGTGGACACAGGTGGTCAAAGGCACTGGATAGTCGCCAGCCAGGTACGGGGGGGACCTGATTCCGTTTGTGCATGAGCAAGGGCATAGAGGAAAAGGGGGTACTTTAAACAGGGTTAAAGATACAGGGTGGTGGCCAGGCATGGGAGCGGATATCGATCCGTGGTGTGATAATTGTCTGCAGTGTGCCATGGTTAATGCTGATGGCCAGGTTCAGAAACATGGGTTGGGGCATAGAGGGTAGATTCAGATGGATTACATAGGCCCTTTACCCACCACCAGCAGGGGGATTAAATACTGCCAGGTAATAGCAGATCCCTTCTCCAAATGCGTGGACGCCATCCCTACTAAAACCAACCCTGCCTCGGTCACGGCCAAGCAGCTCTTTAATATGGTTTTCTCAAGAACAGGAATTCCCAGAGTAATTGATTCAGACTTGGGATCCCATTTTGTGGGAGATGTTCTGCCAGAGCTACGTAAGGCTTTCGGCATTAAGCACCGTTTCCACATAGCTGGGCACCCCGAGTCCTCTGCACAAGTTGAATGAACCAATCGCACGCTAAAGGAAGCTTTGAAAAAACAAGTAAAGTGCTCAGGGAGGGATGGGGATGAAAAGCTACCAATCGTCTGAATGGCTCAAAGATGCTCCACAGCGATCCATGGGTACACTCCCTTTGAAGTTATGACTGGAAGGCAAGTGCGCATGCCTGGAAGTTGGTCATTGGGAGTGGAGCTGCCTAGTGCCTGGGAAGGGAAGGTGGGAACAGATGAACGGGTACGACCCTGAGCAGAGACGATCGCTGCGTTGCACAAGTGAGTGGCAGCACAGACAGGCATCATACAGCAAAACCTGGACAAAAAACTAGACTGGGGAAAACCTCCTTTGATATGGGAATTAGGCCAACCAGTGATGGACAGAAGGTTTTCAGCAAAGGAGCACTCTGTGACACACACATGGGATGGCCCCTGCTTTACTGTGAATCAGGCCAGCCCCAGCGTTTATCAGGTAGAAATCCTGAATGGAAAAAACGGGAAACGCTGGCGGAAATGGTTTCATTCCTCACAGCTCAAAGAGTGGACGGGTAAACCAGCTGACCCCCAAGGAATAGTAGAACTGTCTTCTCCATCCTGCCGGCAAGAAGGAACGGCTCGGGGCCATTGGAAAATACGTGTCGGGTGAGCTTGTCAGTGCCTACCCCGATGTTGAGTCAGGAAAAGGCCAGAGAAGTCCTCGACTTATTATGGCCACCCTCAAGTAGGTGACTGCTTCATGGTCACTCTGCACTATTGATCCCAGACTCCCCCAGTATATATGGGGGGAGTGTGGAAATTTGTTCTCTCTTCTCTGTTCTCACAGGTCCCGAACACGAGCCATGACATCCCAATGGTGCACCAGCACCCTGCTGTTCATAAGTGTCTGGGGTCTGATGCTGTCCAGGCTCTATGCTGAACCTGTGATCCTCTGAGCCTCTGGAGGTGCTGGCCAGCTGGAGCCCAGGAAGAAAATTGCTCTGCCACATGCCTGGATTCTATGGGAAGGGGAGCAGCCCCCTGGCCCTGCAACATCGCTACCAGTTCTACACTGTCGGCAACTCCTTGGGTTGCCCCATGGAAAGCATTGCCAATTGCACGCAGAGTGCCACCGGGGAGTCACTCAAGTTTTGATACCACGCCAGGCTCTGTCCCATTCTTCTGTAAGCCGTTGTGGTCTCGAAAGGGACGTACACCATCAAACACACGCAGTGACAGCCTCCCGGGTAGCGGAAGGTGCAGGATAGTCCTGGTTTCCTCTGCTGTTTGGGGATCAACTATGCCCCTATGTGTCATCATTGTCATTGGAACACAGACACCTCCGTTACCCGGAGATGAACTGCAGCTGTCTCTGATCACGCCAGCAGGAAAAATATCACACGGTTCCTTGTAAACTGGGAACCGCTGAATTGGACTTTAGCTGGAATGACCAGACTCAGCAAGACTGGGTAGTTCCATTATAGGGCACACGTTGTGACAAGCTCATGCCAACAATTCGGTTTAAATTCTATGGACACACTGCCATTTCAGAGGGATCCCATGCCCCTGGATTGTACAGAATGGAATTGGGCCAAAAACAAAAACCAGTTTTAAATGTTGACCCTCTGATCACAAACCTCACTCCCCTCCCATGTTTAAGAGCCCCAGTTTCAGGACCCCACATGTTAAAATTCGATCAACAACAACAAGAACATTTGGTCCTTCAACCTCAGACTTCTCTGAAGGAAGTTCGCATCCACGTAGAAGGCCTGAATATCTCTCACATTGCACCTGCATGCGCTCCCTTGATTGGAACTAGCCATAAGGGCTGGGATGAATGGGTAAGAATGTGGCAAGGGGCCGACCATGTAAATAGAGTTAAAAGGGAATTAAGTGTTTGGATTTCACCTGTAGGAACAGGAATCTCTTTAGTTGATGCCACAAACGTAGAAGTTCTGGCTAATAAACTATCATATGCCACCGAAAACATAGAAAAGATGGGAACCCCGTTAACAGCATCTTTGAAACAGTTAAGTGCGGAACAGCAGTTAATAAGTAAGGTATTACCTGGGTGGGAAAGACTCATAGAAAAAGATGAATAGTTAATGATGTCTGGTGCACAGTCCTTCCAGAATAATGTCTCATTGACTTCAGTGTGTGAGCAAGCTCAGGCTCTCACCCAGAACGTAATCATGGGAATGATTCAGCAAGCCATAGCAGGACAAATTCCCATGGAAGCAATCAACTTGATTCGGCCCCATGTAACGGAGACAGAATTAGTCCTCCGGCCCTGGTGGAGACTAGTTAACATTCGTACAATCACCGCCAGCAAAGCTTGCAGTTATTCCTGATAACTGTGGCAGGCAAAGAAATCAGAGTAATCCACCCAGTAGTCCCACTGGGATTACATGTTAGTGGTAACTCAGTAATGTACTCCAGAGATCCTAACACATGGGCCTGGCAAAAAGATAATGTGTGAAACACAGTAAATGTAAAGGTGTCGGAGAAAAGAAGGTTTGGGCTAAACCTGTGAAGACCAAGCATTGGAGGAACACGATGAATGCTTCTTCCCACAGCCTGGGAATAAGTCTTACTGTTGCTTCGATGTTATCCGTGTGTTATTGTCTATGTTGGTAACGCGCGTGTGTGTGTAAGAATGAGATGTTATATTGTATTGATTAATGGACATTGGATTCCACCCATGGTGCCGTACGTTAATCGCTGTGTCGGTAATGCAACCACCGTTGTTAGTTGTGATGTTAAGTTTACTGTGCCTATATGGGGTGTACAACAATTGAAAGCCAATCCTGAGCTCTACAAGGAGGTTTTCCCCCATTTCACTGAGCATGGGTCTCACTGCCATTAAAGGGACTATTAACTCATCCCTCCTTACAAACTGAGCTGCTGAAGCTCCGAACTTTGGGGGAGAATGGCAAACTCGAGATTCAACACCACAACCAGGAGATCTCTAGGCTAGCAGCTACAACACAGGCCTTCACTCCTGGTGGGAGACTTTGCTTGGGTGGAGCCTCAGGGCAACAGGTCTTTTGAATGTCCTGCTTCACCCCATTGTGGTGATCATCGGTTTCCAAATTATACTAGCAATTGGTCTGGTTCTACTGGTTTGCTGGATCCAGCAAATGATGGGGCAGCTGCAATGGATGGAAGATCAGACCTGGTACCACGGAGTAAAGATGTGATGGGGATACTCACTCAGTGCAAGCACCCCAGCAACGGGTGGACTTGTTACCTAACAGCTCTGTGTTCTTGGGGAACCAGGGCACAGAACCCAGCCTGTCTGATTCACAAAAGACCTTCCCCGCTCAGTCTCTGCTTGAACCAAAACTGATCAGAAGAAAGACTTACAAAAAGCAGTCAAAAGGCGGTGGGAGACCCACCTAAACCCCTCCAGAGAAGGTTGACAGAATTAAGGAAACTCCCCTAGCCTCATTTGCATTGAAGAGGGGACAAGGAGGCGTCTCCATTAGCAGACAGAATGGAGAACAGAGATTCCAAGGCAAGAACCGCAGGGAACTCTGGGACCAGAACAGCAGGGAAGCACTGCATGATGGGGGATCTCTGCTCCAGATGTTAATGAACCCACGCCTGCACACCCCCAGCTCATTAGTTATCAGACCAATTCTAGTAATAAATCCTTCATTGGTATCCAAAATAGTGCAGCTCCCTAATTGCAATGTGAGTTCCCTCCAAGGAACACCGCCCGTAGCCAGGAATGATCAGCTCCCATGGTCTAGCCTGATCAAAACAGCTTTGGTGTCCTCCCTTGTTTACACATCAACAAATCTCGAGTTCTCCCTTGAACCATTGTTGTTTCTCTACAAAAACCCCGACCCACACTCAAGTAAGTGTTCTGATGCCTGGATCCAACATCTGCATCACTTCCATTGGGACTTCATCTTCTCCTGACTGATCGTGCTGGGGGCTCTGCCTGTCTCCAGCACTCCGGACCCTCAGCTACCACACACCTGGGTCCCCCGATCGATTCCAGCTTCGCAGAATGGTAAGAACCCAGCGCGCGCGTGCGCGCGCTCTCTCTCTCTCTCTCTCTCTCTCTCTCTCTCTCTCTCTCTCTCTCTCTCTCTTTTAGGTACAACCTTCTGACCCTGACCTGTGTGATCAGTTATAGTTTTCTAAACCTGACTTTTGCAATCAAATTTAAGTTAGATTTAATATTATCCCTGTTTTGTTTGTTTGGCTCCCCTATGGTTATTACCTGGCAAATAACTTCCATGGTTAAGCTGGTTGCCTCTCTCTTTCCATGTTCTGGTGAGGATGAGTCACTAGAAAAAAAATGGAGAATTTGACCCGCATGCTAATATATTTTTGATGAATGTGTTTTCCAAAGGAAATCTGCCTTTTCTAAGAAATTCATAATTTTGTGAAACCAATCACTCCCCCTCTTCCCAAATAAGCCATTCGCAGTGTTGGTACCTTTCATGATTTTATCACGATTCGCACCATATTTCATATAACCTCCAGCTCCTGGAAACAACCTCAGCTTTCGTTTGAAAAAAAATTGTTTCTAGCCATTGTAGTTGCAGAAAACAAAGGGGAGTGGGGTCTAGTGGGTTTGAGCAGTGTAAAACCTGTCCATTTCCGTGCCTATGTTCTCACCTCTTCATGGAGACAGGGATAGAACCCCAGAGTTCTGACTCCCAGTCTTCCTGCTCTAACCCACTAGACCCCACTCCCCTCCCAGAACCAGGCATGGAACCCAGGAGTCCTGACTGCCAGCCCTGGCTCCTTCACAGTCTGCTCTCGGCAATCCCCAGAAAACTAGTCATCCTCAGTGGAGTTTTCCCAGGGGCCACAGCACAATACTTAATCAAGATGACCTCCATCTCTGTTTCCCTTGGTGAGAAGGGGCCGGGGCCATGCCAGAACGTGGCTGTGTCCCAGCAGGGCCCCTCAAAACAGCCCTGGATGTCAGTCTTTGTCTCTTAGAACCATGGTGCTGATTCTGCACAGCAAGAGCCGGGGGTGGGGGGGACCACATGACTTTCAGATCACAGCAAGAAATGCCCGAAGCCTCTGAGGCTTTGCAGAGGCTGTTGGACCCAACCCCCATCTGCACCTTCCCCCCACCCAGCAAAACCCACATCAGAACAGCTTCCTGTCCGCAGACAGAGACCATCTCTGGGAGCCACGTCGAGCACGCAGGATTGACTCTACGATGCCACGGCCGCCTGAGGCACGGGTAAGAAAATGATCCTCCTTGCCATCTCTTTCTCTTCCCCACCCCGTTTTGAAGGAGAACCCCCCTTCCATCATCTGGATTGCACCCCCCCTTGCGTCCCTTCCCCTGCTTCAATCCTTGGTTGTCTTTGGGAACCTCTCAGTCTTAGCAAAAGTGGTTGATTAATTTCTTCCCGGCCACGTCTCCCTCTGGCTTTCTGCACCCAGTGGGGGCATTTCCCTCTCTTTATCACTCCCTGCCTCAGAGACTTGAATTGACATCCCTTGACCAAACAGATACCAATTTTGATGTGTGAGGTTCAGTTAATTTCATCCCAGACTGTGCAGAGTTAGTGATCTCCAAAGACCCTTCCTATTCCACTTTCCACTGTCCTGCTGCTGTGGTTATGATCTCTTCCTCTCTCATCCCTTGCTTTGGATGCTTTGTCAATGGTCCTTTGCGAAGCAGAAGCCAATTTTGAGTCGAGGCAGGTCAGTTAATTTCTTTTTAGGATTGGTGGAGTTTGTAGTCTCTGCAGACACTCCGTGCTCCGTCTCCCTCTGTCTGTCAGCATGGATCAGCAATCGATGGTGTGGAGTGGTATGGGTGAGGAGGGACAGGTATGTTCAACCTGGCACAGGAGACGTTCTCTTGTATCCCTTTGTTAAACAAAGGCAGATTTGGTGCTGAGCTAGGTTGGTTTCCCAGGAGGATGCAGCACCAGTGATGCAAAATCTGGACCGTTCCTTAGTGCCGTTTGTTGATTTACAGCATGAACAGACGTCCTTAATTCACAAATGCAATGCTTTTCTAGAGAGGCATCAGCCAAAGTTACCACTGCCCCATGCCCGCGGAGCGGCTCTGTCAGGTCTAGATCTCTCTCTCTGTCGCTGCTGGAATCTAGCTCCTAAAAGAAAAGGAGTACTTGTGGCACCTTAGAGACTAACCAATTTATTTGAGCATAAGCTCCTAAAAGACACTGTTCTTTGTTTCTGACTCATCTCCTGGACTCTTCATCTACCCTGAATTCCTCTTGTAAGACCTGATGTGGAAAGACAGCAGGAGTATTCATTAACAGAGCTTATTGGGAAATGGGGGGTTTCTCCAGGGAAGATTTCAATGAAAAGGGGGAGGGGGGAATTGCTTTCATCAACCATTTTCTGCAGAAAAAAGTGATGGTTGGTTGGAAAAACAGAGAGAGAGAGAGAGTAGGAACCGAAAGCTGAACTGTGTGTGTGTGTGTGTGTATGGAGGGAGGGGGAGATGGAAAACTGAACATTTCTGGCTAAAATATTTAGGCCAAGAACTACAGAAAACAAACTAAAGAGAAAAGCTGAAAACCGCAAAAAGCCAAACTATTTTTGGATGAAATATGTTGATTTTCAGCTTCCCCACTAAAAATAATCGTTGTTTTTTCACACTTTCTGACACCTCCCATGAAAATTTTCCTTTCCTCGAAACCCAGTTTCCCGCTGAAAAAATGTTTTGTCCAGCTCTATTAAGCCTCCTTTTATGCAACTGCTCTGCAATAGGCAAGAGCCTTACAAAGCTTGTGTGATAAATAAAGGTGGGGGGGGAGCTCCCTTTGATAGACACCCAGCCAGCCAGTTAGCTGTAAAAGCCCTCTTGGTAGCTGTTCTCTAATTGCTTTAACTGTAATGGGTTAAAAAGTCCCCCAGGTTTAAAAAAGAAAAAAGAAAAGTGGGCACCTGATCAAAAGAGCTGGTGGGAAGGTAGAACTCTTTAACCCTTTACAGGTAAAGCAAGTAAAGAACAGCTACCAAGAGCTAACTGGCTGGCTGGGTGTCCATCAAAGAGAGCTAATCTCCACCTTTATTTATCACAGCTTGCCTGCCCATTGAGACAAAAGAGACCACTTCTCTGTTTAAAGCCCCATAACTGAGTCATTGATTCTAAGCCCCAAAGGGACTACTGGGATAATCTAATCCAGGGGTTCATGCACCCCTGGGAGTACGCAGAGGTCTTCCAGGGGGTACATCAATGTATCAAAGATTTGCCGAGGTTTACAACTGGCTACACAAAAAGCACTAGCGAAGTCAATACAAACTGAAATTTCACACAGAAGAGATGAGAAAGTCAGCAATTGTTCAGTAGTCGTGTGCTGTGATGATTTTGTATTTTTATGCCTGATTTTGTAAGCAAGTCGTTTTTAAGTGAGGTGAAACCTGGGGCTACGCAAGACAAATCAGACTTCATAGACTATCAGGGTTAGAAGGGACCTCAGGAGGTCATCTAGTCCAACCCCCTGCTCAAAGCAGGACCAATCCCCAACTAAATCATCCCAGCCAGGGCTTTGTCAAGCCTGACCTTAAAAATTTCTAAGGAAGGAGATTCCACCACCTCCCTAGGTAACGCATTCCAGTGCTTCACCACCCTCCTAGAGAAAAAGTTTTTCCTAATATCCAACCTAAACCTCCCCCACTGCAACCTGAGACCATTACTCCTTGTTCTGTCATCTGCTACCACTGAAAACAGTCTAGATCCATCCTCTTTGGAACCCTCTTTCAGGTAGTTTGAAAGCAGCTATCAAATCCCCCCTCACTCTTCTCTTCCGCAGACTAAACAATCCCAGTTCCCTCAGCCTCTCCTCATAAGTTATGTGCTCCAGTCCCCTAATCATTTTTGTTGCCCTCCGCTGGACTCTTTCTAATTTTCCCACATCCTTCTTGTAGTGTGGGGCCCAAAACTGGACACAGTACTCCAGACGGGGCCTCACCAATGTCGAATAGAGGGGAACGATCACGTCCCTCGATCTGCTGGCAATGCCCCTACATATACATCCCAAAATGCCATTGGCCTTCTTGGCAACAAGGGCACACTGCTGACTCATATCCAGCTTCTCGTCCACTGTCACCCCTAGGTCCTTTTCTGCAGAACTGCTGCCTAGCCATTTGGTCCCTATTCTGTAGTGGTGCATGGGATTTTTTCATCCTAAGTGCAGGACTCTGCACTTGTCCTCATCAGATTTCTTTTGGCCCAATCCTCTAATTTGTCTAGGTCCCTCTGTATCCTAACCCTACCCTCCAGCGTATCTACCACTCCTCCCAGTTTAGTGACTTCTGTAAGGGGTGCAGTAATCTGGAAAGATTGCGAACCACTGCTCTAGTCTGACCTCCTGTTTAACACAGGCCAGAGAACTTCCCCAGAATAGTTCCTGTTTGAACTAGAGTAGATCCTCTAGAAAAATATCCTGCCTTGATTTAAAAATAGCCATTGATGTAGAACCCACGACAGCCCTCGGTACATTGTCCCAATGGTTAATTCTCTTTGCTGTTAAATTGCACCTAGTTTGAATTTCTCTAGCTTTAAACTTCCAGCCATTGGATCGTGTTCTAGTCGCCATTGGATCTTGTTCCTCTAGGTAGGTGGGTACTTATAGACTGGAGTAAGCTCACCCCCTAACCATCTCTTTGAAAGTATAACATTATCTTTTGTCATAATGTTGTATTTGCACTCTGGGTTTTGTGTTTTCTTGTTCAGTAGAGAGTGGCCTTAGCACCAGAACTGACTGACAGGTTGTGACCGAATTTTTTTTCCGTTGGAAAATACAATCTCGTCGAACTCAAAGTGTTTCCCCAAAGCATTCAAGTCTGGTGACATTTTTCAAGGATGAAATTCAAAGGGGGAAATGAATTTTTTTTCATTTTGTCTCAAATTGCAGTTTTCGTTTCAAGTTAGTTTCTTGAAAGTGGAACGAATCTTGCTTTCCAGGTTGGGGATTTCGCAAAAAAATGTTCCATTTCAACAGCATTATTTTTTTAACTGAAAATGTTGATTGAAAATTTTTAGCCACATTGAAACATTTCCTCCTCCTTTCAAATGGCTACTTTCATCTTGTTTGTGTTTTAAAACACCCAATGACTTTGGCTTTTGACTTCCAGCTGCAGGATTCTTGGTGGCCATTGGAAAAGAAGAAAAGTAGAAAAGAGATAGTGGAGAAAAAAATCATTTTGGTTTTTTCCCCTCCTCCTTCCCCCTCCCCGCTTTCTCTTGCTTTTCGACCAGCCTCATTTGCTTTCTTTTTCCTTCTGCACTACCAGAGCTGCTGTGCTTAGGCTGCCTCTGATCCACTTCTGTCCTGTCTCTCTCTCCGTTATTAAGACTTCACATTTGTTCCTTCTTTGTTTGCTCTGTCCCAGAACTGCACGGCCTCTGCTTATCCCCAGACGATGGCCTACGAAGCAGCTGCCCATCTTCACGCCATAGCTCCTTTGGAGACAACGCACCTAGTTTTCATGGTGCTCTGCACCCTGACCTTCATCCTCGGTGTGACGGGGAATGGATTCATCATCTTCATCACCAGGTGCCAGAAGAAGAAAACAGTAAACGCCATGTGGCACCTGAACATGGCCATTGCTGGATTTATCTTCACTGTCTTCCTGCCTCTCATGGTGGCCCAGGTGGCCCTGGGCTTCAACTGGTATTTGAGAAGCGTCCTGTGCAAGATAACCAACATCATCACCTCCCTCAGCATGTTCTCTAGCAGCTTCCACCTCACGGCCATCAGTGCCGACCACTGCGTCACCACAGTTTGCCCCGTGTGGGCCCAGAACCACTGCACAGTCCATCTGCCCTCCCTGGTCACACTGAGCATCTGGATTCTGGCTGTCTTGGTCAGCTGGCGCTACCATGGCCTCTGCTCCGATCAGAGCCTCTTGTTGAGAGAGAGTGGAGAAGCAGCCAACATCGCTATACAGTTCCTGGTTGGGTTTCTGATCCCACTAGCCTTGATCAGCATCTGCTTGGTCACCCTGGCTGCCAGACGGGGCCAGAAACGGGCGGCTTGGTCCAAGAAGCCCCTCCGGACCCTCCTTATCTTGCACATCATTTTCTTCCTCTGCTGGTCCCCGTATCACATCATTGCCTTCCTGCAGACCTCACCCAAGGCATCATCTCCAGAGACAACAGAGTCCCTGGAGACTGGGACCATCTTTGCTCATGGCCTGCTCTGTTTCAACAGCTGCTTCTACCCCTTCTTCTACCTCATCACACGACAGCATTTTGTTAGCTGCCGGGGACAAAGGCGGATCTGTCCAACCCCAGTCAATGTGGGATCAGAGCTGGTCGATTTGGGGGCAAATAGATAGATGACCACTTTCCTAGAGGAGAAGAGTGATTTTGACTCCTTGGGGTCGTATTATTGGTTACTTGTGACAACCAATTTTTGTACAGGCCCAATTCTTTTTTGTCAGAACACCCTATTTTCAGAACTTGATTTTCTTTTTTGGGTGAAATTAATTTAGAGTTTGTTTCAGCAGCATTTTTTAAGATGTTCAAAAGAAATTATGCTTAAAAAATTGCGTCTCTCGGTGTCTGCATTTTTGGCGTTTTTTCTTCCATGGTGGGTCTTCCTCTTCTTTTGGTAGCATCTTCATTGTCATTTTCAGCCAGCACTCAACTCTCCCCTGTCTTCCGTGTTGTGCTGAAAACTGTGTCAAACTGACAAGCTGTCACTTTAAATCCTGAGCGGTTTCCTGGTTCTGCGGGCAAGCTCAGTAGGGGAGCATGCACAATCAAAGTCAGTCTGCAGAAAGTCAGCTATGGTGAGGTGACTGGTGTCTCTCTGCCTAAGGGAGCAGCCTGTTTTGTCTCTCTGTTATTTGGTGGTCTTATGTGGGTTCTGGATTATCAGAAATAAAGTCATGTTATACTGCAACTTTCCAGCATTCGTCTTTGATATTTTTCTCTAAGATCTCTTGAATACAATATTTAGACATCAGTCAAAACCAAAAGATGAAAGCCAGCCCCATTGATGCCAACAGCCCATTGACTTCAGTGAGTCAGTATTTCCTTCCAGGATCTTTTTCATGTTCACATATTCATAGCTTCTCAGGCTAGAAGGGACCATTGTGATCCTGTAGTCTGACCTGTATAGCCCAGCCCAGAGAACGTCTCTGAATTAATTCCTCTTTGAATGACAGCAGATCTTTCAGGAAAAAAATCCCACCCTAATTTTTAAATTGCCAATCTATCACGACTCTTGAGAAGTTGTTCCAATGATTGATTCCCCTCACTGTTAAAAATTGATGACTTATTCAGAGAAGAGCCATGAGCATGATTAAAGCACTAGAAAATATGGCTTATAGTGAGTCACTCAATCTATTTAGTTTCACAAAGAGAAGTTTAATCACAGTCAATAAGTATCTACACGGGGAACAAATATTCAAGAACAGTTTCTTTAATCCAGCAGAGGAAGGTCTAATGTGTCCAATGGCTGGAAGTTGAAGCTAGACAAATTCAGACTGGAAATAAGGTGTCAATTTTTAATGGTGAGCATAATTAACTATCAGAACAATTTACCAATGGGTGCAGGGGATTCTCCATCACTGACTATTTTAAAGCAAGACTGGATGTTTTCCTAAAAGATCTGCTCTAGGAATTAGCTTGGGGAAGCTGTAGGGACCATACTGCAGAGAAGGTCAGAGGAGATGATCACTGTGACAACTTAGCACCCCAATAGTCACCACTGAATGTAATTAGGATATGTTTTGTACAAAGTATGTCAGGTGCGGTATTGTTCTAAAAGTCTTGATCTGTTAGACAGTAATATCTCATTGGATTGTGTGTGCTATCGTTGTACGTGAAGTTATGAAGTTTGGCTCTGTGTGTGTTACTGAAACATGTTGTGAGGTTGAAAACTCCCAAAAGCAGCCTTTCAGGTACAACAGTAAAAAGGCCAAACAATGTGAGTGGCTTACTGAGGAAATGCACACAAGGACAAGGATTATCCCAGGAACTGAGTACAATAGAAACCTCCCAGAGATAGCACTACGCAATGGGAACTGTTTGACCCAGGTCACAGGAAAAGAGCTTTCCAGCAAGTGGGAAGAAGATATAAAAGGGGGACAATGACATCATGATGGTACCTCATTCTCCGTACAACAACACACCTGGAAACACCTGAGGAACAAGGACTGAACTGTGGGAAGTGATGGTCCCAGGCTAGAGGGATTTTTAGCCTGTGTATGAAAACCAAGGCGGCTTGTGCCTTAAGAATCTGCCAGCCTGTTTATCACTCAGGGTGAGAATTTGCTAATTCATATCCTACCTATCTAGTGTGTTAAGCTCAGTTTGTGGTTTTTGTTTATTTGGGTAATCTGCTTTGATCTGTTTGCTATCACTTATAACCTTTTGTAGTCAATAAACTCATTTTGTTTTGTCTAAAAAAAGTGTGTGGAAATTATAACTTGGGGCAGAAAGCTGCGTATCTCTCTCTCTCCACATTGAGGGAGGGGGCGCATTTCATGAGCTTATACTGTACAGTTCTCTGTGCAGCAGAAGATGGTACAATTTTGGGTTTACCCTCTAAAGGGAGGTGGGCACTTGAGTACTGGGCAATTCCTTAGCTGAGCCTTCCCATGAATAGCTGATCTCAGCATCTGTGTGTATAGTTGCAGCTGGGTGTGTCCCTACCTGCAAGTGCAGTCTGAAGCCTGGGGAAGGATTTGAAAGGCTGCACAGCAGTACAGTGTAAAGGGAACCAAGGCTGGTGGGTCACACGGGCTCCATGGTACCCCAGTTCCAAGTGGCACCCCAGGGGGAGCTTGTCACAATCACAATGGCACCTTCTGGGCTTGTCAACTGTGAATCTGTGTCTTTGTCTAGCTTCAACAGATCCACTGTCTTTGTCAGCCAGTGGATCTGTTAGACCTTTGTGTGTGTCAGGGTTCCTTCCCCTCTCTGAAATCTGGGGTACAGATGTGGGAACCCACATGAAAGACCCCCTAACCTTATTCTTACCAGCTTAGGTTAAAAACTTCCCCAAGGTACAAACTTTGCCTTGGCCTTGAACCGTATGCTGCCACCACCAAGCATTTTAAACAAAGAACAGGGAAAGAGCCCACTTGGAGACATCTTCCCCCAAAATATCCCCCCAAGCTCTAACCCCCCTTTCCTGGGGAAGGCTTGATAAGAATCCTCACCAATTTGTACAGGTGAACACAGACCCAAACTCTTGGATCTTAAAAACAATGAAAAATCAATCAGGCTCTTAAAAGAAGAATTTTAATTAAAGAAAAGGTGAAAGAATCACGTCTGTAAAATCAGGATGGAAAATACTTTACAGGGTATTCGTATTCGAAACACAGAGGATCCCCCTCTGGGCAAAACCTTAAAGTTACAGAAAACAGGAATAAACCTCCCTCTGAACACAGGGAAAATTCACATAAAACAAAAGATAAACTAATCCGCCTTGCCTGGTTTACCTATACTGGTTGCAATGTTGGAGACTTGGATTAGGATGGGTTGGAGAAGATGGATTTCTGTCTGGCCTCTATCCGTCCCAAGAGAGAACTACCACATAAACAAAGAGCACAAACAAAAGCCTCCCCCGCCCCCCCAGATTTGAAAGTATCTTGTCCCCTTATTGGTCCTTTAGGTCAGGTGCCAGCCAGGTTAGCTGAGCTTCTTAACCCTTTACAGGTAACAGGATGTTGCCCCTGGCCAGGAGGGATTTTATAGCACAGTATACAGCAAGGTGGTTACCCTTCCCTTTATATTTATGACAGTGTGCTAGATCAAAGAGCCCATTATCAAATCTTGGTTCCCCCTGTAGGTATTTACTGCTGGTAATCAAGTCACTCCGTCACCTTCCCTTTGGCTTGGTCTACACTAGGTGACACTGGGTGACACCCCCTGGGTGACACTGTTATACCGACCTAACGCCCGGTATAGACAATGCTTCCTCCATCAACACAGCTATTGCCTCTCGGGGAGGTGGATTAACTACGCTGGTGGGAGAAGCTCTCCTGTCCCTGCATCGGTGCAGCCTTCCCGGTGTAGACGTGCCCTTTGATAAACTGAACTGACTGAGCTCCTGGAGTCTCTCTCTGTCAAACCTGGGGTCCAGTCCATTAATCCTTCTCGTGGCTCTTCTCTGACCCCTCTCCAGTTGCTCAACATCCTTCTTGAAGGGTGGGCACCAGAACCAGACACAGGATCTCAGTGGCAGTCGCACCAGGGACGGATCCAGAGGGAAAATCACCTCCCTGCTCCAAATTGAGACTCCCTTGTTGATGCATCCCAGGGTGGCTGGAGCCCTGTTGGCTCTGGGAGCTCACGTTGAGCTGAAAAGTGTCCCCACGCCTGAGGCCTCCAGGCAAATGACAAGAGAGGAAGGCAGGTTGGAGGCTGTGCTGTGGTTTGTGTGGTCTCTAGCACAGAGCGAGGGTTTCCGTAGCGTTGGCTGGCCTGTAACGTGGCCTGGGGCCAAGAGGTGGGTTCCTTGCAGCAAAGGCAGGGCTGAGTATGTCACGTGTCTGACTCCCAGGGGGGCTCTGTTCGCTTTCCCCAGCCAGGAGGGGCTGGAGGACAAAGTCCCAGCTGGTGTCTCTGCTCCTGGCACATCACCCCGGGGAGTTGGCTGGATGTGACTGTCTCAGCCCCTGCTCTCTGTGGGTGCCCCGCCTGCCTGCCCCTGGAGGTCGGCAGCGAAATGCAGACACCTTGCTAAGGCCCAGTGGCAGGGTGGGGGGAACTTGTATTTGGTGTGATGTTTGCATGTAGCAGTGGTTGACGAAGACCTTCCAGGCTTTGCAGACGTGATCGGACCCAACCACGTCCTGTGATCTCTCCACGTTGTTCCCCCCCCCCCGCCCCCCAGATACACCCCCACATGAACAGCTTCATTATCTGGGCTAAGCCAGGCTGGGAGAGCTGCAGGTATTGCACTGGGGACGGGGGTTGACTCTGAGACGCTGCATCCCCCCAAGACACGGGTAAGGATATGAGGTAAACCCCAAAAGGTGCCTCACTGGATCTCATTCTGCCCCCACCCTCCGATCACTGCTCCCTGGATCTTCCCCCTTCCAGCTACTCCCATCCCCTCCCCTCATCTGCTCTGGATGGAGCCGGATGAAATTATTTGTGGGTCCTCTTGTCAGAGGTCAGGGGCCCCAGTCACACGGGGTGCTGCACAGACCATGACTGAGTTCAGGGGCCCCCGTTGTGCCAGGTGCTACACAGACCCACAGGGAGAAACAGGCCTGGCCACAGCGAGCTCACACTCCAAACAGACAAATGTTTGAGGGGAAACAGAGGCACGGGAGCATGACGTGACTTGTCCAGGCTCCCCGAACAGTTCAGTGACAGAGTCTGGGATGGAACTCAGGAGTCCGGACTCTCTGTCTGAAATAGACTAAAATAGACTCTTGCAATTAAAAAAAAAATCTTTTGACTTATTACTGATCTTTTCTTCCCCTGGTGTTTTGCCATCTTACCTTTCTCCACTTGGTGAGTTGCTATCTGTCACTGGAGGTTTCCATGCAGGGGTGGGGGGGTGTTCAGTGGGGATTTTAACTGCCCGGCTCCAATAACTCATGCCCCCCCCACTCCAAAAATGGCCTAAACCACACAAAAACTCCACTTCAAAATGAACGTGGGCAGGAGAAGAATCACTTTCAAAAATTCCATTACCTAAAAAATAAATGCGGGTGGGGGGAAATGATCTTTTTTTTTTTTTTTAAACCAAGACGGGAATAACCAGCTCCTTTGGGAAACTAACAGCAAGAATATTATTAGGCAATTTTAGTGAGTATTCGTCAGGGGTCTCTCATGTCTCTGTCTCTGCATCCTGGTCACCCCCATTGTCCACCTCCCCTTGCCTAGAAATCCAACTTTTCAGCAAGAAGCAAAGGGGTGTGTTTTTTAAACATTTGGTTGAGTAGAAACCAAACTCTGTCCATGTCCCCTCCTGGTGCCCGTTTCATTGCTTTTCCTTCCTTTGCTCAGTACAAAATCTGCACGGCTCCCGCCAAGCCCTGAGGAGGAGGAGGGGAAGATTGTGACTGAAACTCTTCCAAGAATGGTGTTATTCCCAACCCTCTTCCTGGTGCTGTGTGGCGTGGCCTTCCTTGCCAGGGTGCCGTTGAATGGCTACGTCCTTCTCATCGCTGGCTGCCATGTGGAGAGGACGGCCAGTACCGTGTGGTTCTGGAACCGGGCCATGACCGATTTCATCTTTATCGTCTTCCTGCCTCTCCGATTCATTTCCATTTTCATCCTCGACTTAGACTGGGCCAAGAGTCTGAGCAACACCGTCTCCTCCTTCCACATGTTCTCCAGCGCCTTCCTCCTCACAGCCCTTAGTGTCGATCGCTGCATCCTCGTGGCACGCCCTGCATGGGCCCGGAACCACTGCACACCCCCACTATCTTTCAGGATGGTTGTGGGCTTGTGGGCCCTGTCTGTTGGTTTCAGCTTGAGGTATGGTGATCTCTGGGAATCCCTGCTCTCACCTGCCAACACCAGCATGTATTTCTGACTGGAGAAAGAGAGGGTGAAGGCCGCCGTTACGATCCAGTTCCTGGTCGGGTTTCTGATCCCATTAGCCTTGATCCTGATCCCAAAATTCTACATTGTTCTAGCTGCCAAGCTGAGAAGGAACAGGCTGATCCAGTCCACCACGCCACTCAGGATCCTTCTTGGCTTGATCCCGACCTTTTTCCTCTGCTGGCTGCCGTATCACGTCTTCTCCTTCCTGCAGATCTCAGCTAAGTACCTTCTGCCTCTTCTGAACATAGGAAGCACTTTTGCTTGGGTCCTGACATATTTCAGCAGCTGCCTCAACCCCATCTTCTACCTCACCATGGAGGAAGAGTTTCTGAGGTAGTGGCAACGTGCACGCAACCCCCAAACCACTGACAATTCGGGGCCAGAGCTGGCTGAATAGGGGAATGGATGGAATTTTTGATATTTGCATGGAGAAAGAATTCTGTCAGCTGGGACCCTTAACTTCCTCTTGATCCCCAAACTGTCTTTTTTCAGCAAGTGAATTTTTTTTTTTACCTTATTCAAAGAAGAGCCACGAGAATGATTCTGGGATTAGAAAACCTGCCTCAGAGTGAGAGTCACAAGGAGCCCAATATATTTACCTTAACAAAGAGAAGCTGAAGGGGTGACTTGATCATAGTCTGTAAGTACCTACATGGAGAACTAATATTTAATAAAGGGCTCTTCAATCTATCAGAGGAAGGTCTAACATGATCCAGCGAACAGAAGTTGAACCTAGACAAATTCAGACTGGAAATGGGGTCTAAATTTGTAACAATCAGAGTAACTGACCATTGGAGCAATTTCCCAAGGGTCATGGTGGGTCCTCCATCACTGGCAATTTTTAATCAAGCTGGGATGTTTTTCTAAAAGCTCTGCTCTAGGAATTATTTTGTGGCAGTTCTCTGGCCCATGTGATTGGTGCGGTCTGAAGAGATGATCACAGTGGTCCCTTCCAGCCTTGGAATCTGTGAATCTACCATTTTAACGAAATATATAATTGTTTGGTTTTGTTCATTTTTAGATCATTTTGGAATGGTTGGTGCTTTATGGTCTGTCCTTTTCTGCATCTTTGTGTCATTATTCTTCTCATCATGTCATCCTTTTCTTAATGATTCCCAAGAGATTGTTAGCTTTTTTGACGGCCGCTGCACATCGAGTGGATGTTCTCAGAGAACTATCCACAATCACTCCAAGGTCTCTTTCTTGAGTGGTAACAGCTAATTTAGACCCCATCATTGTATAGGTATAGCTGGGATTATGGTTTCCAATGTGCATTACTTTGCATTTGTCAACACTGAATTTCATCTGCCATTTTGTTGCCCAGTCACACAGTTTTGTGAGATCCCTTTGTAGCTCCTCACAGTCCTCTTTGGACTTAACTATCTTGGGTAGTTTTGTACCGTCTGAAAATTTTGCCACCTCACTGTTCACCCCTTTTTCCAGATCATTTATGTTGAACAGTACTGGTCCCAGTACAGACTCCAAGGCGACACCACTATTTACCTGTCTCCATTCTGAAAACTGACCATTTATTCCTACCTTTGTTTCCTATCTTTTAACCGGTTACTGAGCCATTGGAGGACTTTCCCCCTTATCTCACAAGTTTACTTTGCTTAAGAGCCTTTGGTGAGGGACCTTGTCAAAGGCCTTCTGAAACTCCAAGTACGCTGTATCCACTGGATCACCCTTGTCCATATGCTTTTTGATGCCCTCCAAGAATTCTAGTCAATTGGTGAGGCATGATTTCCCTCTACAAAAACCATGTTGATTATCCCCAACAAATCATGTTCATCATTACATCTGACAATTTTGTTCTTTACTGTCGATTCAACCAGTTTGCCCGGTACTGAAGTCAGGGTTACGAGCCCTGTTATTGTTGGGGTCACTTCTGGAGCCGTTTTTAAAAATTGGCGTCACATTAGCTACCCTCCAGTCATCTGGTACAGAAGCTGATTTAAGTGATAGGTTACATACCACAGTTAGTAGTTCTGAATTTCACATTTGAGTTCCTTCAGAACTCTTGGGTGAATCCCATCTGGTCCTGGTCATTTATAACAATTGAGTTTATCAGTTTGTTCCAAAACCTTCTCTAATGACACCTCAATCTGGGACAGTTCCTTGGATTTCTCACCTAAAAAGAATGGCTCTAGTTTGGGAATCTCCCTCACATCCTCAGCCATGAAGACTGATGCAAAGAATTCATGTTCTTTCTCCTTGAGTGCTCCTTTCGCCCCATGGGTTGTTTAGCAGCTTCCTGCTTCTGAAGTGCTTACACATTTTTTTGCTATTACTTTTAGAGTCTTTGGCTAGCTGGTCTTCAAATTTTTTTTTTGGCCTTCCTAATTGTAGTTTTATACTTCATTTGCCAGAGCTTGTGCTCATTTCAATAGGGTTTAAGTTCCACTTTTTAAAGGATGCCTTTTTGTCTCTCAAACATTCTTTACTTAGTTGCTTACCCACAGTGGCACTTTTTTGGTTCTCTTACTATGTTTTTAAATTTGGGGGATACATTTAAGTTGAGCCTCTATTATGGTGTCTTTTAAAAGTTTCTTTGCAGCTTGCAGGGATTTCACTTTTGGCGCTGTACCTTTTAATTTCTATTTTACTAACTTCCTCATTTTTGTGTAGTTCTCTTTTCTGAAATTAAATGCTATCATGGTGGGCTGCTGTCATGTTTCCCCCAACACAGGGATGTTAAATTTAATTATATTATGGTCACTATTACCATGTGGTTCGGTTATATTCCCCCTTTGGACCAGATCCTGTGCTCTACTTAGGACTAAATCAAGAATTGGCTCTCCTCTTGTGGGTTCCAGGACTAGCTGTTCCAAGAAGTAGTCATTTAAGGTGTCAAGAAACTTTATCTCTGCTTCCCATCCTGAAGTGACCTGTACCCAGTCAATATGGGTACAATTGAAATCCCCCATTATTACTGAGTTGTTTTTATTTTAATAGCCTCTCTAATCTCCCAGAACATTTCACAGTCGCTATCACTGTCCTGCTCAGGTGATCGGTCACATATCCCTACTGCTTTATTCTTATTATTTGGGCATGGAATTACTATCCATCGAGATTCTGTGGTACAGTTTGGGTCATTTCAGATTTTTACTTCATTTGACTCTACGCTTTCTTTCACATAGAGTGCCACTCCCCCAGCAGCATGACCTGTTCTGTCCTTCCGATATATTTTGTCCCCTGGTGTTACTGTGTCCCATTGATTATCCTCATTCCACCAAGTTTTTGTGAAGCCTCTTACATCGATATCCTCATTTAATACAAGGCACTCTAGTTCACTTATCTTATTATTTAGATTCCTAGTATTTGTATATAAGAACTTAAATGCCACTTTTTAGTGTCTGCCATTACATGATGTAATTGAATTGACTTAGGCTTCTATGGAGGTTTTCAAAAGGTGCTTAACTCCTAACTTCAATGGGAATTTGGCACCTAACTCCCTTAGCCACTTTTAAAAATCTAGTCCTGGCTCTTCATTGCCAAGCCCAAACCTTCAAACCTCATGAGCCAGCCCCTAACACATCTTGAGATTGGTTGAAAAGAAAGACATTTGGATTCTTCTTTTTTGGCTTATGATTTTTTGGGGGGGGCATTTCAAGCTTTTCTCTGTAACAATGAAGGCTGCAAACGTACCTTAAAAAAGAAAAGAAAAGAAAACTGAAATTTCCACCTAATCATCTGATTCCAGGATCTGAGGCTTGGAGGAAAAGGAGAAGCATGATGAATGCTACAACCAAATGGTAAGAGTCGGCAACGCTACAAGACTCCACCGAAAGTTTTGGAAAACCAGAAATATTCAGCTCTGTTTGGAAACCAAGGGAGTTCAGGATGTGTTTAAAATATTGGGGATTTTAAATAAAATGTGTGGCTGTGGCACGCTGTACCTCAAAACAGCACCCTGGAACCCCCATATTCACCACTGTCATATCCATATGAACAAAGTCTGCCTTGTGAGGTATCATTAAAAAAGTCTTGATCTGTTTATTATTCACATACCGTTAAATTGTATGTGCTGTCATTGTATGCAGAGTTAGGATGTTTTGCTATGTGTGTGTTATTTAAATAAATTGTGATGTTGGGAACACCCACAACCGGCCTTTCAGGTACGGCAATGAAGGAGCCAGGCGGCATTCATGGCTCATCAGCACACATTATCTCAGGAACCATATAAAATGGACATTTCTCAGAGAGAACACATAGACAATGGAGATTGTTTGACCCAAGTCATAACAAAATATATTTCCAGCAAGATGGAAGAAACAACAAAAGAGGGGAAGTGACGTCACCATTTGGCCTCACTTAACACCTGGAAACACATCTGGAGGACAAAGACTTTGAACTTTGTTATCGGACTGGAATGCAACCCCAGCCTGTGTATTGAGGAACTGTCACCATTTGTACCATCTGCCAGGGTGAGACACGGCTTGATTCAAATCCGATTTAGTTTGTAGAACTCAGATTGCGAATTTCCTTTTATTTCTGGGTAATCAAATGTGATCTCTAAGCTCGCTGCATATAAACACTTAAAATCAGTCTGTAGATAATAAACCTGTTTTATATTCTACCTAAAACTGTGTGTGTGGTTGAAGTGCTTGGGAAATCTCAGCTCAGTTTACAAAGGCTGGTGTTTGTGCTCTCCACGTCGGGGAGGTGCTGATTGGGTAATGATCTTTCACTTGCCAGGCTTCTGACCAATGCAGGATGGTTCATTTCTGGGCTGCAAGGCCAGGGAGCCGGGGGGAATTCACTGGAGCCTCCCTATTGATGGTTCATGAGTGGCTGGGAGGTCATTCATGGAACTCAGCTGGGTATGTCCCTGCCGGGGGATGGCTGTGTAAGTGCAGGACCTGCCAGAGTATCACAGTGTGAGAGGGATACTGCAGTTGGTGGGACAGAGGACTCAGAAGTCCCACAGTCCAGGTTGCATGCCGGGAACCCTGTCACAGTGGCTTTTTAAACCAGTGTCTCAATGAAGCCTGATATTCCTGGCCAAAATTCACGCAGGTTTCACCTTTTGCTACGTACCTGGCCTTTCTCCAGCATCCAACCAATTCACAAGCCAGTCGTGGAGCAGACACAATGTCGTGTGGCTCACATCCATCAAGCGAGAGATTCACCATCCACCTGCCACCTGGCAAGGTCTCTCCAGGATGTTCGAGGAGGACCGGGAGTGAAGGGCAGCAGGGCCCACCCACGAATCCCACCTGATCCAGCAGTATTTCAGGGGCCCAAGCTGGGTCTGGTGTGTCTCCAGGTGTGAACGGGCTGAATTTTTGCAACGATGCGGCCGCAGCTCCGCTCCTGCTCTGGGGCTGTGGCTTCCTCGGATGTGGGCGACCATCTCTGCAGACGGGATCTCAAACCCTTCGTCACAAGAGACCGCAGAGCTGAGCCGAGCTGTTTGAAACTTGCTTGGCATACTCAGCTTTCTGAGCATCTCCCATCCCCACTGAGCTGTCCCTTCAGTGCTCCCCCCGCCCCTGCCCGGCAAGGACAGCTTCCTGTCCCCAGAGTTCGTGGGGGTGGGGGGAGCTGCAGGTGGCATGTGTGTGTGTGTTGGGGGAATCAATTCTGAGATGCCGTGTCTGATTCCCCCAGGAGATAGGTAAGAAAGTGAGATTAAACCTTCCAGCTTCAATGCTAAGTTAAAATCCACAATGCCCACCCCTCCCAGATCTGTCTCTGCCCCCGCACCACCCTACCCTGGTTCCTCCCTTCCCCCACCCCACTGCCTACAGCAGCTCCCCGATCCTGACCCGCTCCCCCAGCAGCCTCCCCAGATCCTTCCCTGCACCCCCCCTCCCCACTCCCCAAAGCAGCCTCCCCAGATTTCTCCCTGCCCCCCGCATAGGTGCTGGACCCCCTGGATTGAAGTGGTTCCCATCATATACAGGGTTTAGAATTTGATTCAGTGGCTCTCAGCCCCCTCACTGTACACATTTTTCCAGCAACCCTGACCCCATCCCACTCCCCACAGCAGCCCCTCCCCTATTCCTCCCTGTCACCTGTATAAATAGCCCCCATACCCCACCCCAGAGGTGGCCACATCTCAGTGGGAAAAGACCCTATAGCCCAGTGGCTCTCAACCTTTCCAGCCTACTGTACCCCTTTCAGGATTCTCATGTCTTGTGTACCCCCAAGTTTAACCTCACTTAAAACCTATTTGATTACAAAATCAGACACAAATATACAAGTGTGACAGCACACTAGTACTGACAAATGGCTAACTATTTAATTTTACCATATAATTATAAAATAAGTCAGTTGGAGTATAGATATTGTACTTACATTTTAGTTTGTACTGACTTCAGCAGAGTCCCAGCTGGGGTCCCTGATCCTGGGACCTCGCCCAGTGGAGTCATCTGGACATGGCTTTCTCAGCCCCTGCGCTCCACTGGGGACCCTGCCCACCTGCCCCCAGATGTGGGCAGCCGAATGCAGACACCTTGCTAGGCCCCTGCGCGGAGGTGGTGGGAGCTTGTGGTTTGTGTGACATCTGCATGTAGCAGATGACCTTCCAGGCTTTGCAGACGTGATCAGACCCAGCCACATCCTGTGATCTCCTCACATTGTCCCCCCCACCTCAGATATACCCCCACATGAATGGCTCCCTGCTCCGGGATGAGCCAGTCTGGGCGAGCTGCAGTCATCACGTTGGGGACCTGGGACGGGGATTGACTCTGCAACGCTGCGTCCCCCAAGACACAGGTAAGGAAATGAGGTAAACCCTCCAGCTGCCCCACTGGATCTCATTCTCACCCCCTCACTGCTGCCCCCTGGATCTCCCCCCTTCCTATTGCCCCCATCCCCTCCCCTCATCTGCTCTGGATAGAGCTGGTTGAAATTATATGTGGATCCTGTTGTCAGAGGTCAGGGGCCCCGTCACACTGAGTGCTACACAGACCCCAACCAAGCTCGGGGGTCCCATCACACCAGGTAGTGCACAGCCCCACCGGGAGAAACAGGACTGGCCACAGCCAGCTCACACTGTAAAGTTAAACAAAGAAATGTTTGGAGGGGAAACTGAGTCACGGGGCGATGACGTGACTTGTCAAATCTATCCAAGCAGTTCAGTGGCAGAGTTTGGGATGCAACCCAGGAGTCCTGACTCCACGTCTGTCCACTACAATAGACTCTGGCAATATCCTTCCTTTAAACTTTTTTGTTGTCGTCCTCGTTTCCATAGGTGGGTTCTTTCGGTGGGGATTTTGTCTGTTCCACTAACTCATCCCCCCCAAAATGGACTAAACCACACAAAAACTGCACTTCAAAATGACGGGCGCAGGGGGAGAAGAATCACTTTCCAAAATTCCATTATTTGAAAAAAAAGAAAAGAAAAGGGGAAACAATGATTGATTAACTTTTTCGTTTTTTAACAAAAACGGGAATAACGAGCTCCTTCAGGAAACTAACAGGAAGAAGATTATTTGGGAATTTTAGTGAGGCTATGGGGGACGGCGGTGTCTGTCATATCTCTGTCTCTGCATCTGGGACACCCCACAGTCCACATCCCCTTGCCAGGAAATCTAACTTTTCAGCAAGAAGCAAACGTGGGTTTCTTTAAATATTTGGTTTGGTAAAAAAAACGATATTATGTAAAAACAAAAAATGTTCGGCCAGAGAATAGACAGAACAAATCCTGCATATTGGCAGGGGGTTAGACTGGATGACCCTTGCGGTCCCTTCTAACCCTCTGGCTCTATGCTTCTAAGGTCTTTGAACCATTGGTGCCACTGGCCTTCAAGGATTTGATCCTATTTGACTTCAGCTCAGGATCTGGGGAGTTTATAAACTCTAAGGAAATTATAAACTCTGCTGCTGTCTCTTTCTGTCCGTGTCCTCTCTGGGAGCCCATTTCATTGCTCTTCCTTCCTTTGCTCAGTCCAGCGTCTGCCTCTACTGAGCCCAGAGGAAAAGAAGGGGATATTGTGACTGCAACTCTTCCGAGAATGGAGTTCCTAATTGTCTGTCTGGTACTTAGTGGCATGGCCTTCCTCGCCGGGGTGTCGTTGAACAGCTACATCCTCTTCATCGCTGGCTGCCGTGTGGAGAGGACGGCCAGCACCATGTGGTTCCTGAACCAGGCCGTGGCCGATTTAATCTTCATCATCTTCCTGCCCCTCAGATTCACCTCCAACTTCATCCTGGACTTAAACTGGGCCAAGAGTATGAGCAGCACCGTCACCTCCCTACACATGTTCTCCAGCACCTTCTTCCTCACAGCCCTCAGTGTCGATCGCTGCATCCTCGTGGCACGCCCTGAGTGGGCCTGGAACCACCGCACGCCCCAACTGGCTTTTGGGGTGGTTCTGGGCACATGGGCCCTGTCTCTTGGGTTCAGTTTGCGGTACGGTGATCTCTGGGAATTCCTGCTCTCACCTGCCAGCACCAGCATGAATTTCCGACTGGAGGAAGAGAGGGTGAAGGCTACCGTTGTGATCCAGTTCCTGGTCGGGTTTCTGATCCCATTAGCCTTGATCTTGATCCCAAACTTCTACATCGTTCTAGCTGCCAAGCTGAGAAGGAACAAACTGATCCAATCCACCAAGCCACTCAAGATCCTTCTTGGCTTGATCCCGACCTTTTTCCTCTGCTGGCTGCCGTATCACGTCTTCTCCTTCCTGCTGATCTCAGCTAAGTACCCTCTGCCTCTTCTGGACATGGGAAGTGCTTTTGCTTGTGTCCTGACATATTTCAGCAGCTGCCTCAACCCCATCTTCTACCTCACCGTGGAGGAAGAGTTTCTGAGGTACCGGCAATGTGCACGAAACACCCAGACCACCGACAACTCAGGGCCAGAGCCAGATGACCAGGGGAATGGATGGAATTGTGGTTAATTGCATGGAAAAATAATTCTATTCACTAGACCTGTAACTTCCTCTTGACCCCTAAATTGTCTTTTTTGGAAAGTTAATTTTTGGCCTGATTCAAAGAAGAGCCACAAGAATGATTACAGGATTAGAAATTAGCATGGGGAAATAGTTTTTAGTTTGTGTAATGACCCATCCACTCCCAGACTTTATTCAAGCCTAATTTAATGTTGTCCAGTTTGCAAATTAATTCCAGTTCTGCAGTTTCTCATTGAAGTCTGTTTTTGAAGTTTTTTTGTTGAAGAATTGCGACTTTTAGGTCTGCAATTGAGTGTCCAGGGAGATGGAAGTGTTCTCCTACTGGTTTTTGAAAGTTATAATTCTTTACATCTGATTTGTGTCCATTTATTCTTTTGCATAGAGACTGACTGGTTTGGCCAATGTACATGGCAGAGGGGCATTGCTGGCACATGATGGCATATATCACATTGGTAGATGTGCAGGTGAATGAGCCCCTGCTGGTGTGGCTGATGTGATTAAGTCCTGTGATGGTGTCCCCTGAATAGATATGTGGACAGAGTTGGCAACGGGCTTTGTTGCAAGGATAGGTTCCTGGGTTAGTGTTTTTGTTGTGTGGTGTGTGGTTGCTGGTGAGTATTTGCTTCAGGTTGGGGGGCTTTGTTTGTTTGTTTGTTTGTTGGTGAGTATTCGCTTCAGGTTGGGAGTGGATGGGTCATTACACAAACAAAAAACTATTTCTCCATGTTAATTTTTCCCCTACTGTTACTCTCACCTTCTTGTCAGCTGTTTGAAATGGGCCATCCTGATTATCATTACAAACTTCTTTTTCTCCTACTGATAATAGCCCACCTTAATTGATTAGTCTTGTTAGATTTGGTATGGCAACCCCCTTTTTTATGTTCTTTGTGTATATATATATATATATATATATATATATATATATATATATATATCTTCCTACTGTATTTTCCACTGCATGCATCTGAAGAAGTGGGTTTTAGCCCATGACAACTTATGCCCAAATCAATTTGTTAGTCTCTAAGGTGCCACAAGTACTCCTTGTTCTTTTTGCTGATACAGACTAACACGGCTATCACTCTGAAACCTGCCTTAGAGTGAGAGTCTCAAGGAGCTCAATCTATTTAGAATCATAGAATCATAGAATATCAGGGTTGGAAGGGACCTCAGGAGGTCATCTAGTCCAACCCCCTGCTCAAAGCAGGAGCAATCCCCAACTAAATCATCCCAGCCAGGGATTTGTCAAGCCTGACCTTAAAAACCTCTAGGGAAGGAGATTCCACCACCTCCCTAGGTAACGCATTCCAGTGTTTCACCACCCTCCTAGTGAAAAAGTTTTTCCTGATATCCAACCTAAATCTCCCCCACTGCAACTTGAGACCATTACTCCTTGTTATGTCATCTGCTACCACTGAGAACAGTCTAGATCCATCCTCTTTGGAACCCCCTTTAGGTAGTTGAAAGCAGCTATCAAATCCCCCCTCATTCTTCTCTTCCGCAGACTAAACAATCCCAGTTCCCTCAGCCTCTCCTCATAAGCTTAACAAAGAGAAGCTGAAGGGGTGACTTGATCACAGTCTGTAAGTACCTACGTGGGGAATATATATTTCATAATGGGCTGTTCAATCTAGCATAGGAAGGTCTAACATGATTCAGTGAACAGAAGTTGAACCTAGACAAATTCAGACTGGAAAGGAGGTGTAAATTTGTAACAATCAGAGTAACTGACCATTGGAGCAATTTCCCAAGGGTCGTGGTGGATCCTCCATCACTGGCAATTTTTAATCAAGCTGAGATGTTTTTCTAAAAACTCTGCTCTAGGAATTATTTTGGGGCAGTTCTCTGGTCCGTGTGATTGGGGAGGTCAGACGCGATGATCACAATGGTCCCTTCCAGCCTCGGAATCTGTGAATCTGTCATTTTAACAAAATATATTAGAGTCTTGGTTTTGTTAATTTTTAAATCATTTTGGGATGTTTGGTTCTTTATGATATGTCCTTTTCTGCGTCTTGTGTCCTTATTCTTCTCATCATGTCATCTTTGCTCCCAGTGGAGCTTTCTCTCCTGTGTTTCTTGAAGATCAAGGGGTCTATGCAACAAATAATAAAATTTTCAAAAGTGTCTATGTCCTATTTTTAAAAGAGTTTAGGCCTGTAGGAACCTCGCTAAGAGTCAAACAGAATATAACATAACATAACCCTGTTATAGTCTTGGCCTTCACAGCATCCTTTGGCAAGGAGTTCCACAGGTTGTCTGTGTGTTGTGGGAAGAAATACTTCCTTTCGTTTGTGTTAAACCTGCTGACTATTAATTTTATTTGGTGACCCCTAGTTCTTGTGTTATGGGAAGGATTAAATAACACTTCCTTATTTACTTTCTCCACACCAGTTAGGATTTTATAGAGCTCTACCAAAACCCTCCTTAGTCATCTCTTTTCAAAGCTGAAAAGTCCCAGTCTCATTAATCTCTCCTCATGCGGAAGCTGTCCCATACCCTAATAATTTTTGTAGCCCTTTTCTGTATCTTTTCCAGTTCCAGTATATGTTTTTTGAGATGGGGCGACCACATCTGCACTCAGTGTTCAAGATGTGGGCGTACCATGGATTTATATAGAGGCAATATGATATTTTCTGTCTTATTATCTATCCCTTTCTTAATGATTTCCAACATTCTGTTCGCTTTTTTGACTGCCGCAGCACATTGAGTGCATGTTTTCAGAGAACTATCCACAATGACTCCAAGATCTTTCTTGAGTGGTAACAGCTAATTTAGACCCCATCATTTTATATGTATAGTTGGGATTATGGTTTCCAATGCGCATTACTTTGCATTTATCAACACTAAATTTCATCTGCCATTTTGTTGTTGTTTTGTGAGACCCTTTTGTAGCTCCTCGCAGTCTGCTTTGGACTTAACTATCTTGAGTAGTTTTGTATCATCTGCAAATTTTGCCACCGCACTCTTAATCCCTTTCCCCAGATCGTTTATGAATATGTTGAACAGTACTGGTCCCAGTACAGACTTCGCTATTTATCTGTCTCCTTTCTGAAAACTGACATTTTATCCCTACCCTTTGTTAGTTAGTAGTCCTGCAATTTCACATTTGAACTCCTTCAGAACACTTGGGTGAATGCCATCTGGTCCCGGTGACTTATTATTGTTTAGTTTATCAATTTGTTCCAAAACCTCCCCTAATGACACCTCAATCTAGGACATTTCCTCAGATTTGTTACCTAAAAAGAATGGCTCAGGTTTGGGAATTGCCCTCACATGCTCAGCCATGAAGACCGATGAAAATAATTCATTTTGTTTCTCCGCAATGGTCTTATCGTCCTTGAGTACTCCTTTAACATCTCAATCATGCAGTGGCCACTCTGGTTGTTTTGCAGGCTTCCTACTTCTGATGTACCTCAAAATATTTTTGCTATTACTTTTTGAGTCTTTGGCTTTCCTAATTACATTTTTACACTTTATTTGCTGGCTTTTATGCTACTTTCTATTTTCCTCAATAGGATTTAACTTCCACTTTTAAAGGATGTCTTTTTGCCTCTCAAAGCTTCCTTACGCAGTTGTTTACCCATTGTTCCGTGCTAGGCCGCAGGTCTATCGGGAGTGCTCCGAAAGAACGAGGCCTACACGCAGCAAAGCGGCGAGTTATTGGCTTTATTGAAGGTAAGTGACACACCCGCAACGGGGACTCCAAGCGTTGCTGTCACGGAGGCGGGGAACCCAGCGCACCGGAGCTCTGCCTGGGACGGAGTCCGACGAAGGGGTTCACAGCGAGCCTTAATAAGCGGTACGCTTAAACAGCTCATGAATATATAATTAGGTACTTTCCAAAGGGGCTTTCCGCTACCTGACACAGGGCCATGCAGGGCAGACAGAACCCATCTAAAGCTGGTTATGGCCGGATTTTCATGTCCTACAGTGACCTGTCGGCTCCGAGAAAGCAGAAGTTCCCTAGCTAGGCCGTAACAAAGTCTTCCGCAGTCCCTTACACCCACGGTGGCTCTTTTTTGGTTCTCTTATTGCAGCTTTCAGGGATTTCACTTTTGGCGCTAGACCTTTTCATTTCTTTTTTACTAACTTCCTCATCTTTGTGTAGTTCTCTTTTCTGAAATTAAATGCTACAGTTTTGGGCTGCTGTGCTGTTTCCCTCGCCACAGGGATGTTAACTTAAATTATATTATGGTCACTATTACCAAGCGGTTCCCCTTGGACGAGATCCTGTGCTTTACTTAGGACTAAATCAAGAATTGCCTCTCCCCTTGTGGGTTTCAGGACTAGCTGCTCCAAGAAGCTGTTAGAATATCGATATTCAGGCCTTCCTGTAAACCCTATACTTTAAGAACTTAGGTGTCTTTTTATCACTTAACTAGTTACATGGCTATAAAACAAAGAATCAAAATCACAGTCTGCCTCTGTCTGGGCCTTCTCTCACTAGGATAGTCTGAGGCCTTGTTCTTAGGCGAAGGCCTTTGACTAAGCAGAAGGGGCAGCCATAAGCTGGGAAGTGAACGGTCACGTCCTCGCATCCCAAGCCAGTCACATTGAAATAAGGTGCTATTGGGCTGTTACGAATACAATCCTATCCTGATAGTGCCCATCACCATCGGATAAAGATGGTTAAAGAAAACTTAGTTTGATAGCATCCTGTCTGGCAAGAAATTACTTATTAATAGTTGGGGTTGTGAAACCCTCATTTCTGTATGTTTTATCTTTATGGCCCCCACTTTTCTATTGTTAATCTGTCTGGTTCTCTAATTGTTTCTGTCTGATGTATAATTAATTTCGCTAGCTGTAAGTAAATTAGGTTAGTGAAATATTATTGGTTAGAGAATTATGTTACAGTATGTTAGGATTGGTTAGTTAAATTTCAGTAAAATGATTGGTTAAGGTATAGCTGAGAATATTACTATATAAACTGGGGTCAAACAGGAAGTGGAAAAAAGGGAAATTGGAATCATTTTTGCTAAGGGAGGGAAACGGGAATAGGGAAGGGGGAACAGGGACACAGGCAAGGCTCTGCGGTGTCAGACCTGGGAAGAGGGCAAGGGGTAAATGCTCCGAGGTGTCAAAGCTGGGAAGGGAGACACTCGGGAACGGACTCTATTGGTGTATAGAGATAAGCCCAACTGGTGCGAAGGGCTTCGAAATATGCTTGCTTGGAAATTAACCCCAAGAAACATTGCACTGTCTGCACTTCGGACTTCTGGTCTTTTCCTGCTTGCTGTCTGCATGACAAGAACCAGGGGAGAGGGTGACGGGAAAGCCCTCTAACAGAGGCAGTCATCACCATGTGCCAAGAAACTTTATCTTTGCGTCCAGTTCTGAGGTAATATGTACCCAGTCAATATGGGGACCATTTAAATCCCCCATTATTACTGAGTTTTTTATTTTAATAGCCTCTCTAATCTCCCTGAGCATTTCACAGTCGCTATCACCATCCTGGTCAGGTGGTCGGTAATATATCCCTGCCACTACATTTTTATTATTCAGGCATGTAATTACTATCCATCGAAATTCTGTGGTACAGTTTGGTTCATTTAAGAATTTTACTTCATTTGATGCTACACTTTCTTTCACATATAGTGCCGCTCCCCGAGCAGCATGACTTGTTCTGTGATATATTTTGTAACCTGGTATTACTGTCTCCCGTAGATTATCCTCATTCCACCAAGCTTCTGTGATGCCTGTTGTATCAATATCCTCATTTAATACGAGGCACTCAAGTTCACCCATCTTATTATTTAGACTTCTAGCATTTGTATATAGAATCATAGAATCATAGAATCATAGAATATCAGGGTTGGAAGGGACCCCAGAAGGTCATCTAGTCCAACCCCCTGCTCAAAGCAGGACCAAGTCCCAGTTAAATCATCCCAGCCAGGGCTTTGTCAAGCCTGACCTTAAAAACCTGTAAGGAAGGAGATTCTACCACCTCCCTAGGTAACGCATTCCAGTGTTTCACCACCCTCTTAGTGAAAAAGTTTTTCCTAATATCCAATCTAAACCTCCCCCATTGCAACTTGAGACCATTACTCCTCGTTCTGTCATCTGCTACCATTGAGAACAGTCTAGAGCCATCCTCTTTGGAACCCCCTTTCAGGTAGTTGAAAGCAGCTATCAAATCCCCCCTCATTCTTCTCTTCTGCAGACTAAACAATCCCAGCTCCCTCAGCCTCTCTTCATAAGTCATGTGCTCTAGACCCCTAATCATTTTTGTTGCCCTTCGCTGGACTCTTTCCAATTTATCCACATCCTTCTTGTAGTGTGGGGCCCAAAACTGGACACAGTACTCCAGATGAGGCCTCACCAGTGTCGAATAGAGGGGAACGATCACGTCCCTCGATCTGCTCGCTATGCCCCTACTTATACATCCCAAAATGCCATTGGCCTTCTTGGCAACAAGGGCACACTGCTGACTCATATCCAGCTTCTCGTCCACTGTCACCCCTAGGTCCTTTTCCGCAGAAACCCCTAGGTCCTTTTCCGCAGAATATATATATTAGATATAAGAACTTACATGTCACTTTTTAGCTGTCTGCCATTATGTGTTGTAATTGAATTGACTTAGGCGTCTAGTGGTGAGATTTTCAAAAGCACCTATGTGAGTTAGGTGCTTAACTCCTAACTTCAATGGGAATTTGGCACCTAACTCTCTTAGCCGTGTGACAGGGTCAGGCCAGATCGCTACAGGAGAGTGATAGAAGGCAGATATATTAGCCCCAGGTTAAGTAGGTCCCTTTTCCCTGGTAAGGTAACAGGGAAGGTTCCAGAACAATCAGAAACCTTCTGGAGACAATTAAGACAGACAGGCTGATTAGAACACCTGCAGCCAATCAAGAAGCTGCTAGAGAATCAATTAAGGCAGGCTAATCAGGGCACCTGGGTTTAAAAGGAGCTCACTTCAGTTTGTGGTGTGCGTGTGAGGAGCTGGGAGCAAGAGGCACTAGGAGCTGAGAGTGAGAACGCGGACTGTTGGAGGACTGAGGAGTACAAGCGTTATCAGTCACCAGGAGAAAGGTCCTATGGTGAGGATAAAGAAGGTGTTGGGAGGAGGCCATGGGAAGGTAGCCCAGGGAGTTGTAGCTGTCGCACAGCTGTTCCAGGAGGCACTCTAGACAGCTGCATTCCACAGGGCCCTGGGCTGGAACCCGGAGTAGAGGGTGGGCCCGAGTTCCCCCCAAACCTTTCAACTCCTGGTCAGACACAGGAGGAGTTGACCTGGACTGTGGGTTCATGAAAACGGCTAAGTTGAGGGCTGCCATGAAGCTCCAAGGTGAGCCAATCCGCCAATGAGCGCAAGACCCACCAAGGTAGAGCAGGAACTTTGTCACAGCCATTTTTAAAACTCTAGTCCTGCCTCTTCATTGCCGAGCCCGAGCCTTCAAACCTCATGAGACACCCCATAAAACCTCATGAGATTGGTTTGAAATGAAAGACATCTGGGTTCTTCTTTTTTGCCTCCTGATTTTTTCCAGGGGGCCATTTCAAGCTTTTCTCTGTAACAATGAAGGCTGGAAGCTTACCTAAAAAAAAGAGAAGAAACAAAAGCTGAAATTCCCACCTAATCATCTGATTCCAGGATCTGGGGCTTGGAGGAAAAGGATAAGCATGGCGAATGCTGCAACTAAATTGTAAGAGTCGGCAAGGCTACAAAACTCCACCAAAAGTTTCAGAAAACCAGAAATATCCAGCTCTATTTTGGAAGGCAATGAAGTGAGGAGGTGTTTAAAATATTGGAGACTTTAAATAAAATGTGGGTGGCTGTGGCATTCTGTACCTCAAAACAGCACTGTGGAATCCCCATATTCACCACTGTCATATATATATGAACAAAGTCTGCCTTGTTGGGGTATCATTAAAAAAGTCTTGATCTGTTTATTATTAATATCCTCTTGAATTGTACGTGCTGTCACTGTATGGGGAGTTATAAAGTTTTGCTATGTGTGTGTTACTGAAATAAGTTCCGATGTTGGGAACACCCACAAACAGCCTTTCAGGTATGACAGTGGAGGAGCCAGACAGCGTTAATGTCTCATCAGCACACATCCAAGAATCCACTATCTAAGGAACTGTATAAAATGGAGATTTCTCAGAGAGAGAACATAGACAATGGAGACTGTTTGACCCACATCATAGCAAAATATATTTCCATCAAGCTGGAAGAAACTACAAATGAGGTGAAATGACATCACCACTTGGCCTCACTCCCCCCACAACTCAACACATGGAAAAACATCTGCAGGACAAAGACTTTGAACTGCAGAAGTTCAGTATCGGTCCGAAAGACAAGCTCAGCCTGTGTATTGAAGAGCTGTCACCTGCTTTTACCATCTGCCAGGTTGAGACATGGTTTGATTCAAATCCGGTCTAGTTTGTTTAACTCGGATTGGGAATTTAATTTTACTTATTTTGTAACCAACTGTGATCTCTACACTAGCTGCTTATAATCACTTAAAATCCATCTGTCTGTAGTTAATAAACCTGTTTTATATTCTACCTAAAACTGTGTGTTTTGATGGAAGTCCTTGGGAAATCTCAGCTCAGTTTACAAAGGCTGGTGTTTGTGCTCTCCACATGGGGGGAGGCGCAGAATAGGTAATGAAATTACACTTGCTTGGATTCTGATCAATGCAGGACGATACATTTCTTGGCTGCAAGGCCAGGGAGCCGGGGGGAATTCACTGGAGCCTCCCTATTGATGGTTCATGAGTGGCTGGGAGGCCATTTATGGAACTCAGCTGGTTGTGTCCCTGCCTGGGGATGGCTGTGGAAGTGCAGGACCTGCCAGAAGTTTGCAGCTTGACAGAGTATCACAGTCTGAGAGGGATACCACAGGTTGGTGTTACAAAAGGCTCAGACGTCCCACATTCCAGGTTGCACACCGGGAATCCCATCACAGTGGCTTTTTAAACCAGTATCTCAATAAATCCTGATATTCCTGGCCAAAATTCACGAAGCTTTCGCCCTTCGCTCTGTCGCTGGCCATTCTCCAACATCCAACCCATCCATCAGCCAGTCAAGGAGCAGACACAATGTTGTCTCCCTCACAGGCAAAGAAGCGAGAGATTAACAATCCACTCGCCACCTGGCAGGGTCTCTCCCGGACGTTCGTGGGGTGACCTGGGGGTAAAGGGCGGCAGGGCCCACCCATGAATTACTCCCGACCCAGCGGCACTTCAGGGGCCCAAGCTGGGTCTGGTGTGTTTCCAGGTGTGAACGGGCTGAATTTTTGCAACGATGCATTCGCAGCTTAGCTCCTGCTCTGGGGCTGTGGCTGCCCCGGATGTGGGCGACCGTCTCTGCAGATGGGATCTCAGACCCTTTATCATGAGAGGCCCCAGAGCTGAGCTAAGCTGTTTGAGGCTTGCACGGAGCTGGCCACCTTGGAGGCTTTGCAGACTCAGCTTTGTGAGCATCTCCCACCCCCGCTAAGCCACCCCCCCCGTGCTCTCTCCCCCCCAAGAGGACAGCTTCCTGCCCCCAGAGTCCATGGGGTCGGGGGGAGCTGCATGTGGTGTGTGTGTGTTGGGGGAATCAATTCTGAGATCTGTCTCTGCCCCCGAACCCCTACCCCGGTTCCTCCCTTCCCCCACCCCACTAGCAACTGATTTTGGTGTAACTATGTCACTCATGGGTGTGGAAACCCACCACCCCCGGGTGACTCTGTTATACTGACCTAACGCCCGGTGTAGACAACGCTTCTCCCATCAGGACAGCTACCGCCTCTCGGGGGGGTGGATTAACGACGCCGATGGGAGAAGCTCTCGAGTCAGCACAGACAGTGTCTTCACCGAGCCGCGACAGCGCCGCAGCTGCATCGGTGCAGCCTTCCCCGTGTAGACGTGTCCTCTGATCAACTGAACTGACTGAGCTCCTGGAGTCTTTGTCTGTCAAGCCTGGAGTCCAGTCCATTAATCCTTCTCATGGCTCTTCTCTGACCCCTCTCCAGTTGCTCAACATCCTTCTCGAAGGGTGGGCACCAGAACCGGACACAGGATCCCAGCGGCAGTCGCACCAGGGCCGTATCCAGATGGAAAATCACCTCCCTGCTCCTAATTGAGAAAAGTGTCCCCACGCCTGAGGCCTCCAGGCAAATGATGAGAGACAAAGGCAAGTTGCAGGCCGGGGTGTGGTTTGTGTGGTCTCTAGCACAGAACGAGGGTTTCCTTCGCGTTGGCTGGCCTGTTACATGGCCCGGGGCCAAGGGGTGGGTTCCCTGCAGCAAAGGCTGAGAATCTCACACGTCCCACTCCCAGCGGGGCTCTTTTCCCTTTCCCCAGCCAGGAGGGACTCGAGGGCAGAGACCCAGCTGGTGTCTCCGCTCCTGGGACCTTACCCACTGGAGTCGGCTGGACATGGCTGTCTCAGCCCCTGTTGTCTGTGGGGGCCCCACCCACCTGCCCCAGGATGTGGGCAGCCAAATGCAGACACCTTGCTAGGCCCCAGCACGGGGGGGGGGGGGAGCTTGTGGTTCGTGTGACATCTGCATGTAGCTATGGGTGACGAAGACCTTCCAGGCTTTGCAGACATGATTGGACCCAACCACGTCCTGTGATCTGCCCCTATTGTCCCCCCCCCGATATACCCCCACATGAACGGCTCCATGTTCCCTGAATGAGCCAAATCTGGGCAAGCATTGTGTTGGGGACCTGGGACGGGGGGCGACTCTGAGACGCTGCATCCCCCAAAGACACAGGTAAGGAAATGAGGTAAACCCTCCAGCTGCTCCACTTGATCTCATTCTCACCCCCCCACCTCTGCCCCCTGGATCTCCCCCTCCGAGCTGCCCCCATCCCCTCCCCTCATCTGCTCTGGATAGAGCTGGTTGAAATTATTTGTGGGTCTTCTTGTCAGAGGTCAGGGACCCCTGTCACACAGGGTATTGCACAGACCCTGACCGAGTTCGGGCATCCCATTGTGCCAGGTGCTGCACAGACCCACAGGGAGAAACAGGCCTGGCCACAGCGAGCTCACTCTCTAAACAGACAAATGTTTGGAGGGGAAACTGAGGCACAGGGCCATGACGTGACTTGTCCAGGCTCCCCAGACAGTTCAGTGACAGAGTGTGGGATGGAACCCAGGAGTCTGGACTCCCTTTCTGCTCACTAAAATAGACTCTTGCAATTAAAAAAAAATCTTTTGACTTGTTACGAGTCTTTTCTTCCTCTGGTGTTTTGCCAGATGGCTTTTTTGTCATTGTTATCTTTTCAATCTTATTTTCTCCTCTTGGGGAGTTGCTGTCCGTCACTGGAGATTTCTATAGCTGGGTTCTTTTGGTGGGTATTTTGCCCGCCGGGCTCCACTATCTCACCCCCCCCCCACTCCCCAAAATGGCCCAAACCATACAAAAACTCCACTTGAAAATGAAGGGGGTGGAGAAGTTTTGGAGTAGCAGCCGTGTTAGTCTGTATCCATAAAAAGAACAGGAGGACTTGTGGCACCTTAGAGATAAACAATTTATTAGAGCATAAGCTTTCGTGAGCTACAGCTCACTTCATCGGATGCATACAGTGGAGAAGACCATTATTTTTTTAAAAAAAAGAAGGTAAACCAAGACAGGAATAACCAGCTCCTCTGGGAAACTAAGAGCAAGAAAATTATTTGGGAATTTTAGTGAGTATTGGTCGGGGGTCTCTCATATCTCTGTCTCTGCATCCTGGACACCCCCATTGTCAACCTTCCCTTGGCTAGAAATCCAACTTTTCAGCAAGAAGCAAAGGGGTGTGTTTTTTAAACATTTGGTTTAGTAGAAAGCAAACTCTGTCTGTGTCCCCTCCTGGTGCCCGTTTCATTGCTCTGCTTTCCTTTGCTCAGTGCAACGTCTGCGCTGCCCTCGCTGAGCCCTGACGCCAAGGGGGCAATATTGTGACTGCAATTCTTCCAGAATGGAGTTCATCCAAATTCTCTTCCTGGTCCTGAGTGGCGTGGCCTTCCTTGCCGGGGTGCCATTGAATGGCTACATCCTCTTCTTCACCGCCTGCCATGTGGAGAGGACGGCCAGCGCCGTGTGGTTCTGGAGCCGGGCCATGACAGATTTCATCTTCATCATCTTCCTGCCCCTCAGATTCACCTCCATCTTCATCCTGGACTTAAACTGGGCCAAGATGCTGAGCAGCACTGTCACTTCCTTCCATATGTTCTCCAACGCCTTTCTCCTCACGGCCCTCAGCTTCGATCGCTACATCCTTGTGACATGCCCTGAGTGGACCCAGAACCACCGCACACCCATCCTGGTTTTCAGATTGATTATGGGCATGTGGGTCCTGTCTGCTGGTTTCAGCTTGCGGTACGGTGATCTCTGGGAGTCCGTGCTCTCACCTGCCAACATCCGCATGAATTTCCAACTGGATGAAGGGAGGGTGAAGGCTGCCATTGCGATCCAGTTCCTGGTTGGGTTTCTGATCCCATTCGCCTTGATCCTGATCCCAACCATCTACATCGTTCTAGCTGCCGAGCTGAGAAGGAACAGGCTGATCCAGTCCACCAAGCCACTAAAGATCCTTCTTGGCTTGATCCCGACCTTTTTCCTCTGCTGGCTGCCGTATCATGTCTTCTCCTTTCTGCAGATCTCGGCAACTTACCCTCTAAATCTTCTGGACATAGGAAGCACTTTTGCTTGTGTCCTGACATATTTCAGCAGCTGCCTCAACCCCATCTTCTACCTCACCATGGAGGAAGAGTTTCTGAGGTACCAGCAACATACATTAAGCCCCCAAACCACTGACAACTCAGAGCTGGAGCTGGCTGAATAGGGGAATGGATGGAATTTTCAATATTTGCATGGAGAAAGAATTATTTTCACTGGGACCTGTAACATCCTCTTGATCCCCAAATTGTGAATTTTTTGGCCTTATTCAGAGAAGAGCCACAAGAATGATTACAGGATTCGAAAACCTGCCTTGGAGTGAGAGACACAAGGATCTCAATCTATTTAGCTTAACAAAGAGGCGGTGAAGGGGTGACCTGATCATAGTCTGTAAGTACCTACGTGGGGAACAAATATTTAATAAAGGGTGCTTCAATCTAGCAGAGGAAGGTGTAACATGATCCAGTGAACAGAATTTGAACCTAGACAAATTCAGACTGGAAAGGAGGTGTAAATTTGTAATGATCAGAGTAACTGACCATTGGAGCAATTTCCCAAGGGTTGTGGTGGATCCTCCATCACTTGGTAATTTTAAATCAAGCTGGGATATTTTTGGAAAAGTTCTGCTCTAGGAATTATTTTGGGGCAGTTCTCTGACCCGTGTGACCTGGAAGGTCAGACGAGATGATCACAGCTTTGGAATCTATGAATCTATCATTTTAATGAAGTATAATAGAGTCTTGATTTTGTTCATTTTTAGATCATTTTGGGGCATTTGGTTCTTTATGGTCTGTCCTTTTCTACATCTTCGTGTCATTATTCTTCTCATCATGTCATGTTTGGCTCCCAATGCGTCTCCAGCTCTTCTTCTTTCCTGTGTTTGTTGAAGACCAAGGGGTCTATTAAACAAAGGGTAACATTTTCAAAAGGGTCTAAGTTCTATTTTTACAAGTGTTTAGGCCATAGGAACCTAGCTGAGAGTCAATGAGACCATACAGAAGATCATAAGAATGGCCATACTGAGTCACACCAAAGGTCCATCTAGCCCAGAATCCTGTCTTCTGACAGGTTTCAGAGTAGCAACCGTGTTAGTCTGTATTCGCAAAAAGAAAAGGAGTACTTGTGGCACCTTAGAGACTAACAAATTTATTTGAGCATGAGCTTTCGTCAGCTACAGCTCACTTCATCGGATGCATTCAGTGGAAAATACAGTGGGGAGATTTATATACATAGAGAACATGAAACAATGGATGTTACCATACACACTGTAAGAAGCGTGATCACTTAAGGTGAGATATTACCAGCAGAGAGTGGGGTCAGGGGGGACCTTTTGTAGTGATAATCGGGGTGGGCCATTTCCAGCAGTTGACAAGAATGTCTGAGGAACTACAATACCCACCTGCTGAAGTGAAGAAACAGATTGACAGAGCCAGAAAAGTACCCAGAAGTCACCAACTACAGGACAGGCCCAATAAAGAAAATAACAGAATGCCACTAGCCATCACCTTCAGCCCCCAACTAAAACCTCTCCAACGCATCATCAAGGATCTACAACCTATCCTGAAGGACAACCCATCACTCTCACAGATCTTGGGAAACAGGCCAGTCCTTGCCTACAGACAGCCCCCCAACCTGAAGCAAATACTCACCAGCAACCACACACCACACAACAGAACCACTAACCCAGGAACCTATCCTTTCAACAAAGCCCGTTGCCAACTCTGTCCACATATCTATTCAAGGGACACCATCATAGGACTTAATCACATCAGCCACACCATCAGGGGCTCATTCACCTGCACATCTACCAATGTGATATATGCCATCATGTGCCAGCAATGCCCCTCTGCCATGTACATTGGCCAAACTGGACAGTCTCTATGTAAAAGAATAAATGGACACAAAGCAGACGTCAATAATTATAACATTCAAAAACGAGTCAGAGAACACTTCAATCTCTTTGGTCACTCGATTACAGACCTAAAAGTTGCAATTCTTCATAAAAAAAATTTCAAAAACAAACTCCAATGAGAGACTGCTGAATTGGAATTAATTTGCAAACTGGATACAATTAACTTAGGCTTGAATAGAGACTGGGAATGGATGGGTCATTACACAAAGTAAAACTATTTCCCCATGTTATTCCCCCCTCCCCCACCCTCCACTGTTCCTCAGACGTTCTTGTCAACTGCTGGAAATGGCCCACCTTGATTATCACTACAAAAGGTTTCCTCCCCCCCCCCCCTCCGCCGCTCTCCTGCTGATAATAGCTCACCTTAAGTGATCACTCTCGTTACAGTGTGTACTGTAACACCCATTGTTTCATGTTCTCTATGTATATAAATCTCCCCACTGTATTTTCCAGTGAATGCATCCAGTGAAGTGAGCTGTAGCTCACGAAAGCTTATGCTCAAATAAATTTGTTAGTCTCTAAGGTGCCACAAGTACTCCGTGTCTTCTGACAGTGGCCTTTGCCAGTGCCCGAGAGGGAATGAACAGAACAGGTAATCATCAAGTGATCCATCCCCTGTCCCCCATTCCCAACTTCTGACAAACAGAGCGTAGGGACACCATATTTGTCCATCTTGGCTAATAGCCATTAATGGACCTATCCTCCATGAATTTATCCAGTTCTTTTTTGAACCCTGTTATCGTCTTGGCCTTCACAACATCCTCTGGCAAGGAGTTCCACAGGCTGACTGTACATTGCATGAAGAAATACTTCCATTTGTTTCTTTTACACCAGCCGCCTATTAATTTCATTGGGTGACCCTTTGTTCTTGTGTTATGAGAAGAATAAATAACACTTCCCTATTTACTTTCTCTACACCAGTCAGGATTTTATAGACCTCAATCATATCCCCTCTTAGTCATCTCTTTTCCAAGCTGAAAAGTCCCAGTCTTATTCATCTCGCCTCATAAGGAAGCTGTCCCATACCCCTAATCATTTTTGTAGCCCTTTTCTGTGCCTTTTCCAATTCCAATTTATTTTTTTGAGATGGGGCGACCACATCTGCACATAGTATTCAAGCTGTGGGCGTACCATGGATTTATATACAGGCAATGTGATATTTTCTGTCTTATTATCTGTCCCTTTCTTAATGATTCCCAACATTCTGTTCACTTTTTTGCCTGCTACTGTCCATTGAGTGGATGTTTTCAGAGAACTATCCACAGTGATTCCAAGATCTCTTTTTTGAGTGGTAGCAGCTAATTTAGCCCCCATCATTGTGTATGTATAGTTGGGATTATGCTTTCCAATGTGCATTACTTTGCATTTATCAACACTGAATTTCATCTGCCATTTTGTTGCCCAGTCACCCAGTTGTGTGAGAACCCGTTGTAACTCCTCGCAGTCTGCTTTGGACTATCTTGAGTAGTTTTGTATCATCTGAACATTTTGCCATCTCACTGTTTATCCCATTTTCCAGATCAGTTATGAATATGTTGAACAGCACTGGTTCCAATACAGACCCCTAGGAGATACCGCTATTTACCTCTCTCCATTCTGAAAACTGACCATTTATTCCTACCTTTGTTTCCTATCTGTGAACCTGTTACTGATGCATGAGAGGACCTTCCCCCTTATCTCACAACAGCTTACTCTCCTTAAGAGCCTTCGGTGAGGGACCTTGTCAAAGGCCTTCTGAAACTCCAAGTACATTACATCTACTGGATCACCCTTGGCCATTAGATTTTTGATGCCTTCAAAGAATTCTAGTCGATTGGTGAGGCATGATTTCTCTCTACAAAAACCGTGTTGATTCTCCGCAACAAATCATGTTCATCAATGTGTGTGACAATTTTGTTCTTTACTATAGTTTCAACCAGTTTGCCCGGTATTGAAATCAGGCTTACCAGCCTGTAATCGCCGGGATCACCTCTGGAGCCGTTTTTAAAAATTGGTGTCACATTAGCGATCCTCCAGTCCTCTGGGACAGAAGCTGATTGAAATGCTAGGTTATATAGCACAGTTAGCAGTTCGAAATTTCACATTTGAATTCCTTCAGAACTCTTGGGTTAATCCCATCTGGTGCTGGTGACTTATTACTGTTTAATTTATCAATTTGTTCCAAAACCTTCTCTATTGACACCTCAATCTGGGACAGTTCCTTGGATTTGTCACCTAAAAAGAATGGCTCAGGTTTGGGAATCTCCCTCACATCCTCAGCCGTGATGATCGATGCAAAGAATTCATTCTGTTTCTCTGAAATGGCCTTATCCTCCTTGAGTGCTCCTTTAACATCTCGATCATGCAGTAGCCCCAAGGGTTGTTTAGCAGCTTCCTGCTTCTGATGTACTTACACATTTTTTTGCTTTTACTTTTTGAAAAAAAACCCCACTCTCCTGTTGGTAATAGCTTATCTAAAGTTTTTTTTGGGGGGAGAAAACCTGGATTTGTGCTGGAAATGGCCCACCTTGATTATCATACACATTGTAAGGAGAGTGATCACTTTAGATAAGCTATTACCAACAGGAGAGTGGGTTTGTGTGTGTGGTTTGGGGGTGGGAGGGGGTAGAAAACCTGGATTTGTGCTGGAAATGGCCCACCTTGATTATCATACACATTGTAAGGAGAGTGATCACTTTACATAAGCTATTACCAGCAGGAGAGTGGGGTGGGGGGAGAGAAAACCTTTTGTAGTGACAAACACCCATTTTTTCATGATTTGTGTGCATAAAAACAAACATCTTCTGTATTTTCCACAGTATGCATCCGATGAAGTGAGCTGTAGCTCACGAAAGCTTATGCTCAAATAAATTGGTTAGTCTCTAAGGTGCCACAAGTCCTCCTTTTCTTTTTGCGAATACAGACTAACACGGCTGTTACTCTGAAATTTCTCATTTTTGTGTAGTTCTCTTTTCTGAAATTAAATGCTACCATGGTGGGCTGCTGTCATGTTTCCTCCGCCACAGGGATGTTAAATTTAATTATATTATGGTCACTATTACCAAGCAGTTCAGTTATATTCCCCCTTTGGACCAGATCCTGTGATCTACTTAGAACTAAATCAAGCATTGCTTCTTCCCTTGTGGGTTCCCGGACCAGCTGTTCCAAGAAGTAGTCACTTAAGGTGTCAAGAAACTTTATCTCTGCATCCCGTCCTGAAGTGACCTGTACCCAGTCAATATGAGTACAGTTGAAATCTCCCATTATTACTGAGTTGTTTTTATTTTAATAGCCTCTCTAGTCTCCCAGAACATTTCACAGTCACTATCACTGTCCTCCTCAGGTGGTCGGTCACATACCCCTACTGCTATATTCTTATTATTCGGGCATGGAATTACTATCCATCGAGATTCTGTGGTACAGTTTGTGTCATTTCAGATTTTTACTTCATTTGACTCTACGCTTTCTTTCACATATAGGGCCAGTCCCCCATGAGCATGACCTGTTCTGTCCTTCCAATATATTTTGTACCCTGGTATTACTGTGTCCCATTGATTATCCTCATTCCACCAAGTTTTTGTCATGCCTGTTACATCGATATCCTCATTTAATACAAGGTCTAGTTCACCCATCTTATTATTTAAACTTCTAGCATTTTTATATAAGAACTTAAATGTCACTTTTTAACTGTCTGCCATTACAGGGTGTAATTAAATTGACTTAGGCTTCTATAGGTGAGGTTTTGAAAAGGTGCTTAACTCCTAACTTCAAAGGGAATTTGGCATCTAACTCCCTTAACCACTTTTAAAAGTCTAGTCCTGCCTCTTCATTGCCAAGCCAAAGCCTTCAAACCTCATGAGCCACCCCCTGAAACATCATGAGATTGGTTTGAAAAGAAAGACATTTGGATTGGGTTTTTTTTTGCATTATGTTTTTTCGGGGGGCCATTTCTCTGTAACAACGAAGGCTGCAAACTTAACTTAAAAAAAAGAAAAAAAAAACGCTGAAATTTCCGCCTAATCGTCTGATTCCAGGATATGGGGCTTAGAGGAAAAGGACAAGCATGGCAAATGCCGCAACCAAATTGTAAGAGTCGGTGACACTACAAAACTCCACCGAAAGTTTTGGAAAACCAGAAATATTCACTCTGTTCGGAAACCAATGGAGTGAGGAGGTGTTTAAAATATTGAGGATTTTAAATAAAATGTGGGTGGCTGTGGCATTCTGTACCTCAAAACAGCACTGTGGAATCCCCATATTCACCACTGTCATATATATATGAACAAAGTCTGCCTTGTTGGGGTATCATTAAAAAAGTCTTGATCTGTTTATTATTAATATCCTCTTGAATTGTACGTGCTGTCACTGTATGGGGAGTTATAAAGTTTTGCTATGTGTGTGTTACTGAAATAAGTTGTGATGTTGGGAACACCCACAACCAGCCTTTCAGATACAACAATGGAGGAGCCAGACAGTGTTAATTGCTCGTCAGCACCCATCTAAGAATCCACTATGGAGGTTTCTCAGAGAGAACACATAGACAGTGGAGACTGTCTGAACCATGTCATCGAAAAAGATCTTTCCATCAAGGTGGAAAAAACTACAAAAGAGGGAAAGTGACATCACCACTTGGCCTTACTCCCCTCACAACTCAACACCTGGACACACGTCTAGAGGACAAAGACTTTGACCGAGGAAGGTTTGGTATCGGGGTGGAAGACAAGCCCAGCCTGTGTATTGAGTAGGGTGACCAGATAGCAACGGTAAAAAAATGGGACAGGGGGTGGGGAGGTAATAGGCGCTTATATAAGAAAAAGTCCTCAAAAATGGGACTGTCCCTTTAAAAATGGGACCTCTGGTTACCCTAGTCCTGAGGAACTGTCACCTGCTCGTGCCATCTGCCAGGGTGAGACACGGCTTGATTCAAATCCTGTCTAGTTTATTATCTCAGATTGGGAATTTACTTTTATTTCTTAGGTAACCAACTGTGGTCTCTACGCTCGCTGCTTTTAATCACATAATATCCGTCTGTAGTTAATAAACCTGTTTTATATTCCACCTAGAACTGTGTATTTGGTTGAAGTGCTTCGGAAATCTCAGCTCGGTTGACAGAGGCTGGTGTTTGTGCTCTCCACATTGGGGGAGGTGCCAACTGGGCAATGAACTTATACTGGCCAGGCTTCTGACCAGGGCAGGACGATACATTTCTGGGCTGCAAAGCCAGGGAGCCAGGGGGAATTGACTGGAGCCTCCCTATTGAGGGTTCATGAGTGGCTGGGAGGTCATTCGTGGAACTCAGCTGGGTGTGTCCCTGTCTGGGGATGGCTGTGGAAGTGCAGGGCCTGCCAGAGGTTTGTAGCTTGACACAGCACCACAGTGTGAGAAGGACAAGCCAGGTAGGTGGGTCAGAGGACTCAGAAGTCCCACACTCCATACTGCACGCCAGGAACCCTGTCATCGTGGCTTTTTAAACCAGCGTCTCAATGAATCCTGATAGTCCAGGCCAAAATTCATGCAGCTTTCATCCTTCGCTATGTCGCTGGCTGTTCTCCAGCGTCCAACCAATCCCCCAGCCAGTCGTGGAGCAGACTCTATGTCGTGTGGCTCACAGCCAATGACGCGAGAGATTCACGATCCACTCGCCACCAGGCAGGGTCTCTCCAGGATGTTCATGGGCTGACCAGGGGTGAAGGGCGGTGGGACCCACGCACGAATCACTCCTGACCCAAGCTGAGTCTGGTGTGTGTCCAGGTGTGAACAGGCTGAATTTCTGCAACGGTGCGGCTGCAGCTCAGCTCCTGCTCTGGGGCTGCGGCTGCCCCGGATGTGGGCGACCGTCTCTGCAGACGGGATCTCAGACCCTTCATCACGAGAGGCCCCAGAGCTGAGCTGAGGTGCTTGAGGCTTGCATAGAGCTGGCTGCCTCGGAGGCTTTGCAGACTCAGATTAGTGAGCATCCCCCACCCCGATGAGAGCCCCCCTTCTCTCTGTCCCCCCACCTCCTACCCCAGGTACCTCCCTGTGACCACCCCACTCCCCACAGGAGCCTCCCCATATCCCTCCCCGCCCCACCCATCGGTGCTGCAGCCCCTGGATTGAAGTGGTTCCCATCATATACAGGATTTAAAGTTTGATTCACTGGCTCTCAGCACCTCAGCCAGGAGGGGCTCGAGTGCAGAGTCCCAGCTGGCGTCTCTGATCCTGGGACCTCGCACGGTGGAGTCAGCTGGACGTGGCTGCCTCAGCCCCTGCTCTCTGATGGGGGCCCCACCCGCCAGCCCACGGATGTGGACAGCCGAATGCAGACACCTTGCCAGGGCCCAGTGGGGGGTCAAGGGGAGCTGTTAGAGGGCGTTCCCTCCACCCTCCCACTTCCCTGGTTCAGACAGCAAGCAGCAAAAGACCAGAAGTCCATAGTGCAGACAATGGGATGTTTATTGGGGTTAATGTCCAGCAAGCATGATTCCATTTTCTCTTCCCCCCACTTCCTGTTTGACCCCAGTTTATATAGTAATATTCACAGCTAGACCTTAACCAATTATTTTACTGAAATTTAACTAACCAATCCTAACATATTGTAAAATCATCTCAAACCAATTATATTCCACTACCCTAATTAATTTACACCGAGTAAAATTAATTACACAGCAGACTTAAACAATAAGAGAACCAGACAGATTAAGAATAGAAAAGTGGGGGCCATAAAGAAAAAACATGCAGAAATGAGGGTTTCATAATGACAACCACTGAGAAGTTATTTCTTGCCAGAGAGGATGCCGTCAAACTAAGTTTTCTTTACAGGCAGGCCTGATATGAATATTCTAACAGGACCTTATGGTTCGCATGATATCTGCATGTAGCTGTGCGTGCCAGAGGCCTTTCAGATTTTGCAGAAGTATTCGGACCCAGCCACATCCTGTGATCACCACTCATTGTTCTCCCCACCCCAGATACACCCCCACATGAACAGCTTCCTCCTTCGGGCTGAGCCAGTCTGGGAGAGCTGCAGGCATCGCGTTGTGGTCCTTGGACGGGGGTCGACTCTGAGACGTTGCATCCCCCCAAGACATGGGTAAGGAAACGAGGTAAACCCTCCAGCTTCCTCGCTGGATCTCCTTCTGTTCCACCCCCGACACCGCTGCCCCCTGGAACTCCCCCCTTCCAGCAGCCCGCATCCCATCCCCTCATCTGCTCCAGTTAGAACCAGTTGAAATTATTTACGGGGACTGTTGTCAGAGGTCAGGTGAAAAACAAAAAACATTCGGGGAGAGAATAGACACAAGTCTTGTATCTTGTCAGGGGGTTAGAAGATATGACCCTTGCAGTCCCCTTCTAAGCCTCTGGCTCTATGCTCCAAAGATCTTCAGACCATTGGTGCCATTGGCCTACAAGGATTTGATCCTATCTTAGTTCAGCTCAGGATCTGGGGAGTTTATAAACTCTAAGGAAATTATAAACTCTGCAGCTGAGTCTCTCTGACCGTGAGCCCTTTTCTCATTGCTCTTCCTTCCTTTACTCAGTACAACGTCTGCTCTGTCCCATCTGATCCCTGAGGAGGAGGAGGGGATATTGTGACTGCACCTCTTCCAAGAATGGTGTTTCTCCGAGATCTCGCCCTGGTGCTCTGTGCCGTGGCCTTACTTGCTGGGGTACTGTTGAACGGCTACGTCCTCTTCATCGCTGGCTGCCGGGTGGAGAGGACGGCCAGTACCGTGTGGTTCTGGAACCGGGCCATGACCGATTTAATCTTTATCGTCTTCCTGCCTCTCCGATTCATTCCCATCCTCAACTTAGACTGGGTCCAGAATCTGAGCAACACCGTCTCCTCCTTCCACATGTTCTCCAGCGCCTTCCTCCTCACAGCCCTTAGTGTCGATCGCTGCATCCTCGTGGCACGCCCTAAGTGGGCCTGGAACCACCGCACACCCCAACTGGCTTTCATTATGGTTTTGGGCATGTGGGCCCTGTCTCTTGGGTTCAGCCTGCGGTACGGTGATCTATTGGAATTCCTCTTCTCACGTTCCAGAACCAGCATGAATTTCCATCTAGATGAAGGGAGGGTGAAGGCCGCCGTTACGATCCAGTTCCTGGTTGGGTTTCTGATCCCATTAGCCTTGATCTTGATCCCAACATTCTACATCGTTCTAGCTGCCAAGATGAGAAGGAACAGGCTGATCCAATCCACCAAGCCACTCAAGATCCTTCTTGGCTTGATCCCGGCCTTTTTCCTCTGCTGGCTGCCATATCACGTCTTCTTCTTCCTGCAGATCTCAGCTATGTACTTTCCGCCTATTCTGAACATAGGAAGTGCTTTTGCTTGTATCCTGACATATTTCAACAGTTGCCTGAACCCCATCTTCTACCTCAACATGGAGGAAGAGTTTCTGAGGTACCGGCAATGTGGACGCAACTCCCAAACGACCGACAACTCGGGGCCAGAGCTGGCTGAATAGGGAAATGGATGGAATTGTCGATATTTGCATGGAGAAAGAATTCTTTACACTGGGACATGTAACTTCCTCTTGATCCCAAAATTCTTTTTTTTAGCACGTGAATTTTTTGGCCTTATTCTTAGAAGAGCCATGAGAATGATGACTGGATTTGAAAACCTGCCTTACAGTGAGAGACCCACGGAACGCAGTCTATTTAGCTTAACAAAGAGAAGGTGAAGGGGTGAACCTTGCTGAGAGTCAATGAGAATATAACATAATATAACCCTGACAAAGAGTTTCCCAGGCTGGCTGTGCATTGTGTGAACAAATACATCCTTTTATTAGTTTATATACTTCCTTTTATTTCTATAAAACCTGCTGGCTATTAATTTCATTTGGTGACCCCTAGCTCTTGTGTTATGGGAAGGAGTAAATAACACTTCATTATTTACTTTCTCCACACCAGTCAGGACTTTATAGAGCTCTAACATATCGCCTCATAGTTGTCTCTTTTCTAAGCTGAAAAGTCCCAGTCTTCTTAATCTCTCCTCCTATGGAAGCTGTCCCATACCCCTAATCATTTTTGTTGCCCTTTTCTGAACCTTTTCCAATTCCAATATCTGTTTTTTTAGATGGATTTATAGAGAGGCAATATGATGTTTTCAATCTTATCTGTCCCTTTCTTAATGATTCCCAACATTCTGTTCGCTTTTTTGACGGACGCTGCACATTGAGTGGATGTTTTCAGAGAACTGTCCACAATGACTCCAAGATCTCTTTCTTGAGTGGTAACAGCTATTTAGACCCCATCATTGTATATGATTTAATTGGGGATCGGTCCTACTTTGAGCAGGGGGTTGGACTAGATGACCTCCTGAGGTCCCTTCCAACCCTGATATTCTATGATTCTATGTATAGTAGGGATTATGGTTTCCAATGTGCATTACTTTGCATTTATCAACACGGAATTTCACCTGCCATTTTGTTGCCCAATTACCCAGTTGTGTGAGAACGCTTTGTAGCTCTTCGCAGTCAGCTTTGGACTTAACTATCTTGAGTAGTTTTGTATCATCTGAAAATGATGCAACCTCACTGTTTACCCCTTTTCCCAGATCATTTATGAATAATTGAAGAGTACTGGTCCCAGTACAGACCCCTGGGGGACACCGCTATTTACCTCTCTCCATTCTGAAAACTGTCCATTGCTTCCTACCCTTGTTTCCTATCATTTAACCAGTTATTCATTCAGCAGAGGTCTTTCCCTCTAATCTCACAACAGCTTACTTTGCTTAAGAGTCTTTGGTGAGGGAACTTCTTGATTCTGATAAACTTAAAAAAAATTCAGATTACTTTTTGCATCTTTGGCTAGCTATTCTTCAAATTCTTTTTTGGTCTTCCTATTTATAGTTTTACACTTCATTTCCCAGAGTTCATGCTCCTTTCTATTTTACTCAATAGGATTTAACTTCCACTTTTTAAAGGATGCCTTTTTGCCTCTCAAAGCTTCTCTAGTTTGCTGTTTACCCACGGTGGCACTTCTTTGGTTCTCTTACTATGTTTATTAATTTGGGGGATATATTTAAGCTGAGCCTCTATTATGGTGTCTTTTAAAAGTTTCCATGCAGCTTACAGGGATTTCACTTTTGGCACTGGACCTTTTCATTTCTTTTTTACTAACTTCTTCATCTTTGTGTAGTTTTCTTTTCTGAAATTAAATGCTACCGTGGTGGGCTGTTGTGATGTTTCCCCTGCCACAGGGATGTTAAAGTCCATTATATTATTCTCACTGTTACCAAGTGGTTCAGTTATATTCACCCTTGGACCTGAACCTGTGCTCCACTTAGGACTAAATCAAGAATTGGCTCCCCTCTTGTGGGTTCCAGGACTAGCTGCTCCAAGAAGCAGTCATTTAAAGTGTCAAGAAACTGTGTCTCTGCATCGTGTTCTGAAGTGACATGTGTCCAGTCAATATGGAGGTAGTTGAAATCCCCCATTATTACTGAGTTATTTTTATTTTAATAGCCTCTCTAATCTTCCAGAATATTTCACAGTCGCTATCACCATTCTGGTCAGGTGGTCAGTAATATATCCCTACTCTGTATTCTTATTATTTGGGCATGGAATTATTCTCCATTGAGATTCTGCGATACAGTTTGGTTCATTTCAGATTTTTACTTCATTTGATTTTATGCTTTCTTTCACATATAGTGCTGCTCCCCCACCAGCACGTCCTGTTCTGTCCTTCCAATGTATTTTGTACCCTGGTATTACTCATCGATTATCCTCATTCCACCAAGTTTCTGTGATGCCTGTTATATCGATGTCCTCATTTAATACGTGACACTCAAGTTCACCCATCTTATTATTTAAACTTCTAGCATTTTTATATAAGAACTAAAATGTCACTTTTTAGCTGTCTGCCATTACATGATGTAATTGAATCAACTTAGGCTTCTACTGGTGAGATTTTCAAAAGCACCTATGTGAGTTAGGTTCTTAACTCCTAACTTCAATGGGAATGTGGCAGCTAACTCCCTTAGCCACTTTTAAAAATCTAGCCCTGTGTCTTCATTGTCAAACCCGAGCCTGCAAACCCCATAAGCCAACACGTAATGAGATTGGTTTGGAAAGAAAGACATTTGGGTTCCTCTTTTTTGCTGTATTTTTTTTTTTTTTTTGCCGGGAGGGGAGGGCATGTCAAACTTTTCTCTGCAAAAACGAAAGGTGGAAATTTACCTAAAAAAAAAAAAAGAAGCGAAAGCTGAAATTCCCACCTAATCATCTGGTTCCGGGATCTGGGGCTTGCAGGAAAATGACAAACATGGCGAATGTCGCAATGAAATTGTAAGAGTCGGTGATGCTACAAAACTCCACCAAAAGTTTCAGCAAACCAGAAATATCTAGCTCTATTACTGAAACCAATGGAGTGAGGAGGTGTTCAAAATACTGGGGACTTTAAATAAAATGTGGGTGGCTGTGGCACTCTGTACCTCAAAACAGCACCCTGGAGCCCCCATATTCACCACGGTCATATCAATATGAACAAAGTCATCCTTGTGAGGTATCATTAAAAAGTCTTGGTGTGTTGATTATTCATATACCTTTAAATGTATGTGCTGTCATTGTATGGGGAGTTATGAAGTTTTGCAATGGGTGTGTTACTGAAATACGTTGTGTTATTGGGAACACCCAGAACCAGCCTTTCAGGTATGACCGTGGAGGAGCCAGACAGCGTTACTGGCTCGTCAGCACCCATGAAAGAATCCACTGTCTCAGGAACCGTATAAAATGGAGATTTCTCAGAGAGAGGACATAGACAATGGAGACTCTTTGACCCAAGTCATCCCAAAATGTAATTCCATCAGGGTGGAAGAAACAACAGAAGAGGGGAAGTGATGTCACCATTTGGTCTCACTCCCCCCCACAACTCAACACCTGGAAACACGTCTGGAGGACAAAGACTTTGAACTTTGGTATCCGGCTGGAAGACAAGCCCAGCCTGTTCACTGAGGATGTGTCACCTGCTTGTACCGTCTGCCAGGGTGAGACACGGCTTGATTCAAATCCTGTTAAGTTTGTAGAACTCAGATGGCGAATTTCCTTTTACTTCTTGGGTGACCAACTGTGATCTTTATAATCGCGGCGTATAATCACTTTAAATCTGTCTGTAGTTAATAAACCTGTTTTATATTCTGCCTAAAACTGTGTGTGTGGTTGAAGTGCTTGGGAAATCTTAGCTCGGTTGACAGAGGCTGATGTTTGTGCTCTCCACATTGAAGGAGGCACAGACTGGGCAATGAACTTACACTGGCCAGGCTTCTGACCCATGCAGGATGGTACATTTCTGGGCTGCAAGGCCAGGGAGCCAGGAGGAATTGACTGGAGCCTCCCTGTTGATGGTTCATGAGTGGCTGGAAGGTCATTCATGGAACTCAGCTGGGTGTGTCCCTGCTTGGGGATGGCTGTGGAAGTGCAGGGCCTGCCAAGAGGTTTTAACTTGACACAGCATCACAGTGTGAGAGGGATACCGCAGGTTGGTGGGACAGAGGGCTCAGCGGTCCTACAGTATAGCTTGCACACTGGGAACCTCGTCACAGTGTTTTTTTATACCAGTGTCTCAATGAATCCTGTTATTCCTGGCTAAAATTCATGCAGCTATCGCACTTCGCTATGTCGCTGCCTGCTCTCCAGCGTCCAACAAATCCATCGGCCAGTCGTGGAACAGACAAAATGTTGTGTGGCTCTCAGCCAACGAAGTGAGAGATTCACGATCCACCCATCACCAGCAAAGCTCTCTCCAGGATATTCGAGGAGGACCAGAGGTGAATGGCAGCCCACCCACAAATCATTCCCAAGCCAGCATATCCAGGTGTGAATGGGCTGAATTTTTCCAATGATGCGGCCGCAGCTCAGCTCCTGCTCTTGGGCTGTTGCAGTCCTGGATGTGGGCGACCGTCTCTGCAGACGGGATCTCCGGCCCTGCTTCATGAGAACCCTAGAGCTGAGTTGGGCTGCTTGAGGCTTGCACGGACCTGGCTGCCTCGGAGGCTTTGCAGACTCAGATTAGTGAGCATTCCCCTGAATTTCCGCAGTGATGCGGCTGCAGCTCAGCTCCTGCTCTGGGGCTGTGGTTGCCTCGGATGAGGGCGACCATCTCTGCAGACGGGATCTCAGACCCTTCGTCACTTGAGACCCCAGAGCTGAGCCGAGGTGTTTGAGGCTTGCACGGAGCTGGCTGCCTCAGAGGCTTTGCAGACTCAGATTAGTGAGCATCCCCCACCCCCGATGAGACCCCCCTTCTCCTCCTCCCCGAGAGGACAGCTTCCTGCCCCCAGACAGAGCCCGTGGGGAGGGGAAGCTGCAGATGGTGTGTGTGTGTTGGGGGAATCAATTCTGAGATGCCGTGTCTGATTCCCCCAGGACAGATAAAACAGTGAGATTAAACCTTCCAGCTTCAATGCTAGGGTGATATCCACAATGCCCCCCCCATATCTGTCTCTGTCTCCCCACCTCCTACACCAGGTACCTCCCTGCGACCACCCCACTCCCCACAGGAGCCTCCCCATATCCCTCCCCACCCCACCCATCGGTGCTGCAGCCCCTGGATTAAAGTGGTTCCCATCATATACAGGGTTTAAAGTTTGATTCACTGGCTCTCAGCACCCCCGCTATACAAAATGTTCCTGGAACCCTGACCCCACCCCGCTCCCCACAGAAGACCCCCATCCCAAATTCCTCCCTGTCACTTGTATAAACATCCCACATGCCCCACCCCAGAGGTGGCCACATCTCAGTGGGAAAAGACCCAACAGACCAGTGGCTCTCAATCTTTCCAGACTACTGTACCCCTTTCAGGATTCTCATTTGTCTTGTGTACCCCCAAGTTTCTCCTCACTTAAAAACTACTTCTGTACAAAATCAGACATAAAAATACCAGTGTCACAGGACACGAGTACTGATAAATAGTTTACTTTCTCATTTTAGCATATAGTTATAAAATAAATAAATTGGAGCATGAATGTACTTACATTTCAGTGGACAGTATGTAGAGCAGTATAAATAAGTCATTGTTTGAAATTTTAGTTTCTACTGACTTCGCTAGTGCTCTTTATGTAGCCTGTTGTAAAACTGGGCAAATATCTAGGTGAGCTGATGTACCCCACGGAAGACCCCTGCGTACTCCCGGTGGCACACGTACCCCTGGTTGGGACCCACTGCTACAGACTGGTATCCAAAGGCTCAGGGCTGACGATGGCAGTAAAAGCACCAGGCCAGCAGGTGGCAGCATACGTGCAAGTCAGGTGTGGGTCAGAAACTGGTAATCGCGTCACCCCGTCCCCTTCCCTTTCGCTGGGTCTACACTAGGCAACATATAATGGTGCAACTACGTCGCTCGGGGATGTGGAAATCTCCCCCCCCCACCGCCCCGGGTGATGCTGTTACACCGACCTAACGCTCGGTGTAGACAACGCTTCTCCCGTCAGCACCGCTCCCGCCTCTGGGGGAGGGGATTAACGACGCCGATGGGAGAAGCTCTCGAGTCAGCACAGACAGCGTCTTCACCGAGCCGCGACAGCGCCGCAGCTGCATCGGTGCAGCCTTCCCCGTGTAGACGTGTCCTCTGATCAGCTGAACTGACTGAGCTCCTGGAGTCTCTCTCTGCCAAACCCGGGGGCCAGTCCGTTAATCCTTCTCGTGGCTCTTCTCTGACCCCTCTCCAGCTGCTTAACATCCTTCTTGAAGGGTGGGTGCCAGAACCGGACACAGCATCCCAGCTGTGGTTGCACCAGGGCCAGATCCAGAGGGAAAATCACCTTCCTGCTCCTAATCAAGATTCCCCTGTTGAGGCATCCCAGCATGGCTGGAGCCCTGTTGGGTCCGGGAGCTCACGTTGAGCTGAAAAGTGCCCCCATGCCTGAGGCCTCCAGGCAAATGACAAGAGAGGAAGGCAGGTTGTAGGCCAGGCTGTGGTTTGTGTGGTCTCTAGCACAGAGCGAGGGTTTCCGTAGCGTTGGCTGGCCTGTAACGTGGCCTGGGAGTGAGGGGTGGGTTTCCTGCAGCAAAGGCAGGGCTGAGAATCTCACGCCTCCCACTCCCAGCGGGTCTCTGTTCACTTTCCCCAGCCAGGAGGGGCTGGAGGGCAGAGTCCCAGCTGGCGTCTCTGCTCCTGGGACCTCGCACGGTGGAGTCAGCTGGGCGTGGCTGCCTCAGCCCCTGCTCTCCGATGGGGGCCCCGCCCGCCAGCCCACGGATGTGGACAGCCGAATGCAGACACCTTGCTAGGGCCCAGTGGGGGGTCGAGGGGAGCTGTTAGAGGGCGTTCCCTCCACCCTCCCACTTCCCTGGTTCTTGTCACACAGACAGCAAGCCGCAAAAGACCAGAAGTCCATAGTGCAGACAATGGGATGTTTATTGGGGTTAATGTCCAGCAAGCATGATTCCAATTTCCCTTCCCCCCACTTCCTGTTTGACCCCAGTTTATATAGTAATATTCACAGCTAGACCTTAACCAATTATTTTACTGAAGTTTAACTAACCGATCCTAACATATTGTAAAATCATCTCAAACCAATTATATTCCACTACCCTAATTAATTTACACCCAGCAAAATTAATTACACAGCAGACTTAAACAATAAGAGAACCAGACAGATTAAGAATAGAAAAGTGGGGGCCATAAAGATAAAACATGCAGAAATGAGGGTTTCATAACGACAACCACTGAGAAGTTATTTCTTGCCAGACAGGATGCCGTCAAACTAAGTTTTCTTTAGAGGCAGGCCTGATATGAATATTCTAACAGGACCTTATGGTTCGCATGATATCTGCATGTAGCTGTGCGTGCCAGAGGCCTTTCAGATTTTGCAGAAGTATTCGGACCCAGCCACATCCTGTGATCACCACTCATTGTTCTCCCCACCCCAGATACACCCCCACATGAACAGCTTCCTCCTTCGGGCTGAGCCAGTCTGGGAGAGCTGCAGGCATCGCGTTGTGGTCCTTGGACTGGGGTCGACTCTGAGACGTTGCATCCCCCCAAGACACGGGTAAGGAAACGAGGTAAACCCTCCAGCTTCCTCGCTGGATCTCCTTCTGTTCCACCCCCGACACCGCTGCCCCCTGGAACTCCCCCCTTCCAGCAGCCCGCATCCCATCCCCTCATCTGCTCCAGTTAGAACCAGTTGAAATTATTTACGGGGACTGTTGTCAGAGGTCAGGTGAAAAACAAAAAACATTCGGGGAGAGAATAGACACAAGTCTTGTATCTTGTCAGGGGGTTAGAAGATATGACCCTTGCAGTCCCCTTCTAAGCCTCTGGCTCTATGCTCCAAAGATCTTCAGACCATTGGTGCCATTGGCCTACAAGGATTTGATCCTATCTTAGTTCAGCTCAGGATCTGGGGAGTTTATAAACTCTAAGGAAATTATAAACTCTGCAGCTTAGTCTCTCTGTCCGTGAGAGCTTTTCTCATTGCTCTTCCTTCCTTTACTCAGTACAACGTCTGCGCTGTCCCATCTGATCCCTGAGAAGGAGGAGGGGATATTGTGACTGCACCTCTTCCAAGAATGGTGTTCTTCTTAGTTCTCTTTGTGGTGATGTGTGCCATGGCCTTCCTTGCTGGGGTGCCGTTGAACGGCTACGTCCTCTTCATCGCTGGCTGCCGGGTGGAGAGGACGGCCAGTACCGTGTGGTTCTGGAACCGGGCCATGACCGATTTCATCTTTATCGTTTTCCTGCCTCTCAGATTCATTTCCATTTTTATCCTGGACTTAGACTGGGCCAAGAGTCTGAGCAACACCGTCTCCTCCTTCCACATGTTCTCCAGCGCCTTCCTCCTAACAGCCCTTAGTGTCGATCGCTGCATCCTCGTGGCACGTCCTGAGTGGGCCTGGAACCACCGCACACCCCAACTGGCTTTCCTTATGGTTTTGGGCATATGGGCCCTGTCTCTTGGGTTCAGCTTGCGGTACGGTGATCTATTGGAATTCCTCTTCTCACGTTCCAGAACCAGCATGAATTTCCATCCAGATGAAGGGAGGGTGAAGGCCGCCGTTACGATCCAGTTCCTGGTTGGGTTTCTGATCCCATTAGCCTTGATCTTGATCCCAACATTCTACATCGTTCTAGCTGCCAAGATGAGAAGGAACAGGCTGGTCCAATCCACCAAGCCACTCAAGATCCTTCTTGGCTTGATCGCGACCTTTTTCCTCTGCTGGCTGCCGTATCACGTCTTCTCCTTCCTGCTGATCTTAGCTAAGCACCCTCTGCCTATTCTGGACACAGAAAGTGCTTTTGCTTGTGTCCTGACATATTTCAGCAGCTGCTTCAACCCCGTCCTCTACTTAACCATGGAGGAAGAGTTTCTGAGGTACTGGAAACGTGGACACAACTCCCAGACGACCGACAACTCGGGGCTGGAGCTGGCTGAATAGGGAAATGGATGGAATTTTTGATATTTGCATGGAGAAAGAATTCTGTTCGCTGGGACATGTAACTTCCACTTGATCCCCAAATTCTTTTTTTTAGCAAGTGAATTTTTTGGCCTTATTCTTAGAAGAGCCACGAGAATGATGACTGGATTAGAAAACCTGCCTTACAATGAGAGACCCAAGGAGCGCAGTCTATTTAGCTTAACAAAGAGAAGGTGAAGGGGTGAACCTCGCTGAGAGTCAATGAGAATATAACATAATATAACCCTGACAAAGAGTTTCCCAGGCTGGCTGTGCATTGTGTGAACAAATATGTCCTTTTATTAGTTTATATACTTCCTTTTATTTCTATAAAACCCGCGGGCTATTAATTTCATTTGGTGACCCCTAGCTCTTGTGTTATGGGAAGGAGTAAATAACACTTCCTTATTTACTTTCTCCACACCAGTCAGGATTTTATAGAGCTCTAACATATCTCCCCATAGTTGTCTCTTTTCTAAGATGAAAAGTCCCAGTCTTCTTAATCTCTTCTCCTATGGAAGCCGTCCCATACCCCTAATCATTTTTGTTGCCCTTTTCTGAACCTTTTCCAATTCCAATATCTGTTTTTTTAGATGGATTTATATAGAGGCAATATGATGTTTTCAATCTAATCTGTCCCTTTCTTAATGATTCCCAACATTCTGGTCGCTTTTTTGACGGCCACTGCAGATTGAGTGGATGTTTTCAGAGAACTCTCCACAATGACTCCAAGATCTCTTTCTTGAATGGTAACAGTTAATTTAGCCCCCATCATTGTATATGTATATTAGGGATTATGCTTTCCAATGTGCATTACTTTCCATTTATCAACACTGAATTTCACCTGCCATTTTGTTGCCCAGTTACCCAGTTGTGTGAGAACCCTTGGTAGCTCTTTACAGTTGGCTTTGGACTTAACTATCTTGAGTAGTTTTGTATCATCTGAAAATGATGCAACCTCACTGTTTACCCCTTTTTCCAGATCACTTATGAATAATTGAAGAGTACTGGTCCCAGTACAGACCCCTGGGGGACACTGCTATTTACCTCTCTCCATTCTGAAAACTGTCCATTGCTTCCTACCCTTGTTTCCTATCATTTAACCAGTTATTGATCCAGGAGAGGACTTTCCCTCTAATCTCACAACAGCTTACTTTGCTCAAGAGTCTTTGGTGCGGGAGCTTCTTGCTTCTGATGAACTTAACACAAATTTTCAGATTACTTTTTGCCTCTTTGGCTAGCTATTCTTCAAATTCTTTTTTGGTCTTCCTAATTATAGTTTTACACTTCATTTCCCAGAGTTCATGCTCCTTTCTATTTTACTCAATAGGATTTAACTTCCACTTTTTAAAGGATGCCTTTTTGCCTCTCAAAGCTTCTCTAGTTTGCTGTTTACCCACGGTGGCACTTCTTTGGTTCTCTTACTATGTTTATTAATTTGGGGGATACATTTAAGTTGAGCCTCTATAATGGTGTCTTTTAAAAGTTTCCATGCAGCTTACAGGGATTTCACTTTTGGCACTGGACCTTTTCATTTCTTTTTTACTAACTTCCTCATCTTTGTGTAGTTTTCTTTTCTGAAATTAAATTCTACCGTGGTGGGCTGTTGTGATGTTTCCCCTGCCCCGGGGGTGTTAAAGTCCATTATATTATTGTCACTATTACCAAGCGGTTCAGTTATATTCACCCTTGGACCAGAACCTGTGCTCCACTTAGGACTAAATCAAGAATTGGCTCTCCTCTTGTGGGTTCCAGGACTAGCTGCTCCAAGAAGCAGTCATTTAAGGTGTCAAGAAACTTTGTCTCTGCATCGTGTTCTGAAGTGACATGTGTCCAGTCAATATGGAGGTAGTTGAAATCCCCCATTATTATTGAGTTATTTTTATTTTAATAGCCTCTCTAATCTTCCAGAATATTTCACAGTCGCTATCACCATTCTGGTCAGGTGGTCAGTAATATATCCCTACTCTGTATTCTTATTATTTGGGCATGGAATTATTCTGTATTGAGATTCTGCGATACAGTTTGGTTCATTTCAGATTTTTACTTCATTTGATTTTATGCTTTCTTTCACATATAGTGCTGCTCCCCCACCAGCACGTCCTGTTCTGTCCTTCCAATATATTTTGTACCCTGGTTATACTCATTGATTATCCTCAATTACACCATTACACCATTGATTATCCTCATTCCACCAAGTTTCTGCAATGCCTGTTTTGTCGATGTCCTCATTTAATACGTGGCACTCAAGTTCACCCATCTTATTATTTAAACTTCTAGCATTTTTATATAAGAACTAAAATGTCACTTTTTAGCTGTCTGCCATTACATGATGTAATTGAATCAACTTAGGCTTCTACTGGTGAGATTTTCAAAAGCACCTATGTCAGTTAGGTGCTTAACTCCTAACTTCAATGGGAATTTGGCAGCTAACTCCCTTAGCCACTTTTAAAAATCTAGCCCTGTGTCTTCATTGTCAAACCCGAGCCTTCAAACCCCATGAGCCACCCCCTAACACATAATGAGATTGGTTTGGAAAGAAAGACATTTGGGTTCCTCTTTTTTGCTGTATGTTTTTTTTTTGCTGGGGGGGAGGGCATGTCAGACTTTTCTCTGGAAAAATGAAAGGTGGAAATTTACCTAAAAAAAATAAGAAGCGAAAGCTGAAATTCCCACCTAATCATCTGGTTCCAGGATCTGGGGCTTGCAGGAAAATGACAAACATGGCGAATGTCGCAATGAAATTGTAAGAGTCGGCGATGCTACAAAACTCCACCAAAAGTTTCAGCAAACCAGAAATATCTAGCTCTATTACTGAAACCAATGGAGTGAGGAGGTGTTCAAAATACTGGGGACTTTAAATAAAATGTGGGTGGCTGTGGCACTCTGTACCTCAAAACAGCACCCTGGAGCCCCCATATTCACCACGGTCATATCAATATGAACAAAGTCATCCTTGTGAGGTATCATTAAAAAGTCTTGGTGTGTTGATTATTCATATACCGTTAAATTGTATGTGCTGTCATTGTATGGGGAGTTATGAAGTTTTGCAATGGGTGTGTTACTGAAATACGTTGTGTTGTTGGGAACACCCAGAACCAGCCTTTCAGGTATGACCGCGGAGGAGCCAGACAGCGTTACTGGCTCGTCAGCACCCATGAAAGAATCCACTGTCTCAGGAACCGTATAAAATGGAGATTTCTCAGAGAGAGGACATAGACAATGGAGACTCTTTGACCCAAGTCATCCCAAAATGTATTTCCATCAGGGTGGAAGAAACAACAGAAGAGGGGAAGTGATGTCACCATTTGGTCTCACTCCCCCCACAACTCAACACCTGGAAACACGTCTGGAGGACAAAGACTTTGAACTTTGGTATCCGGCTGGAAGACAAGCCCAGCCTGTTCACTGAGGATGTGTCACCTGCTTGTACCGTCTGCCAGGGTGAGACATGGCTTGATTCAAATCCTGTTAAGTTTGTAGAACTCAGATGGCGAATTTCCTTTTACTTCTTGGGTGACCAACTGTGATCTTTATAATCGCGGCGTATAATCACTTTAAATCTGTCTGTAGTTAATAAACCTGTTTTATATTCTGCCTAAAACTGTGTGTGTGGTTGAAGTGCTTGGGAAATCTTAGCTCGGTTGACAGAGGCTGATGTTTGTGCTCTCCACATTGAAGGAGGCACAGACTGGGCAATGAACTTACACTGGCCAGGCTTCTGACCCATGCAGGATGGTACATTTCTGGGCTGCAAGGCCAGGGAGCCAGGAGGAATTGACTGGAGCCTCCCTGTTGATGGTTCATGAGTGGCTGGAAGGTCATTCATGGAACTCAGCTGGGTGTGTCCCTGCTTGGGGATGGCTGTGGAAGTGCAGGGCCTGCCAGAGGTTTTAACTTGACACAGCATCACAGTGTGAGAGGGATACTGCAGGTTGGTGGGACAGAGGGCTCAGCGGTCCCACAGTATAGCTTGCACACTGGGAACCTCGTCACAATGGTTTTTTATACCAGTGTCTCAATGAATCCTGTTATTCCTGGCCAAAATTCACACAGCTTTCGCCCTTCGCTATGTCGCTGCCTGCTCTGCAGCATCCAACAAATCCATCAGCCAGTCGTGGAACAGACAAAATGTTGTGTGGCTCTCAGCCAACGAAGTGAGAGATTCACGATCCACCCATCACCAGCAAAGCTCTCTCCAGGATGTTCGAGGAGGACCAGAGGTGAATGGCGGCCCACCCACAAATCACTCCCAAGCCAGCATATCCAGGTGTGAGCTGGCTGAATTTTTCCAATGATGCAGCCGCAGCTCAGCTCCTGCTCTTGGGCTGTTGCAGCCCTGGATGTGGGCGATCGTCTCTGCAGATGGGATCTCCGGCTCTGCTTCATGAGAACCCTAGAGCTGAGTTGGGCTGTTTGAGGCTTGCACCAAGCTGGCCACCTTGGAGGCTTTGCAGACTAGTGTGTGTCCAGGTGTGAACGGGCTGAATTTCTGCAACGATGCGGTTGCAGCTCAGCTCCTGATCTGGGGCTGTGGCTGCTCCGGATGTGGGCGACCGTCTCTGCAGACGGGATCTCAGACTCTTCATAACGAGAGGCCCCAGAGCTGAGCTGAGGTGCTTGAGGCTTGCACGGACCTGGCTGCCTCGGAGGCTTTGCAGACTCAGATTAGTGAGCATCCCCCTGAATTTCCGCAGTGATGCGGCTGCAGCTCAGCTCCTGCTCTGGGGCTGTGGTTGCCCCGGATGAGGGCGACCATCTCTGCACACGGGATCTCAGACCCTTCGTCACTTGAGACCCCAGAGCTGAGCCGAGGTGTTTGAGGCTTGTACGGAGCTGGCTGCCTCAGAGGCTTTGCAGACTCAGATTAGTGAGCATCCCCCACCCCCGATGAGACCCCCCTTCTCCTCCTCCCCGAGAGGACAGCTTCCTGCCCCCAGACAGAGCCCGTGGGGAGGGGAAGCTGCAGATGGTGTGTGTGTGTTGGGGGAATCAATTCTGAGATGCTGTGTCTGATTCCCCCAGGACAGATAAAACAGTGAGATTAAACCTTCCAGCTTCAATGCTAGGGTGATATCCACAATGCCCCCCCCATATCTGTCTCTGTCTCCCCACCTCCTACACCAGGTACCTCCCTGCGACCACCCCACTCCCCACAGGAGCCTCCCCATATCCCTCCCCACCCCACCCATCGGTGCTGCAGCCCCTGGATTAAAGTGGTTCCCATCATATACAGGGTTTAAAGTTTGATTCAGTGACTCTCAGCACCCCCACTATACAGATTGTTCCAGGAACCCTGACCCCCACCCCGCTCCCTACAAAAGACCCCCATCCCAAATTCTTCCCTGTCACTTGTATAAACATCCCCCATGTCCCAAACCAGAGGTGGCCACATCTCAGTGGGAAAAGACCCAATAGACCAGTGGCTCTCAATCTTTCCAGACTACTGTACCCCTTTCAGGATTCTCATTTGTCTTGTGTACCCCCAAGTTTCTCCTCATTTAAAAACTACTTCTGTACAAAATCAGACATAAAAATACCAGTGTCACAGGACACGAGTACTGATAAATAGTTTACTTTCTCCTTTTTAGCATATAGTTATAAAATAAATAAATTGGAATAATAAATGTACTTACATTTCAGTGGACAGTATGTAGAGCAGTATAAACAAGTCATTGTTTGAAATTTTAGTTTCTACTGACTTCGCTAGTGCTTTTTATGTAGCCTGTTGTAAAACTAGGCAAATATCTAGGTGAGCTGATGTACCCCACGGAAGACCCCTGCGTACTCCCGGTGGCACACGTACCCCTGGTTGGGACCCACTGCTACAGACTGGTATCCAAAGGCTCAGGGCTGACGATGGCAGTAAAAGCACCAGGCCAGCAGATGGCAGCACACGTGCAAGTCAGGTGCTGGTCAGAAACTGGTAATCGAGTCACCGCGTCCCCTTCCCTTTCGCTGGGTCTACACTAGGCAACATATAATGGTGCAACTACGTCGCTCGGGGATGTGGAAATCTCCCCCCCCACCGCCCCGGGTGACGCTGTTACACCGACCTAACGCCCGGTGTAGACAACGCTTCTCCCGTCAGCACCGCTCCCGCCTCTGGGGGGGTGGATTAACGACGCCGATGGGAGAAGCTCTCGAGTCAGCACAGACAGCGTCTTCACCGAGCCGCGACAGCGCCGCAGCTGCATCGGTGCAGCCTTCCCCGTGTAGACGTGTCCTCTGATCAGCTGAACTGACTGAGCTCCTGGAGTCTCTCTGTGCCAAGCCCGGGGGCCAGTCCATTAATCCTTCTCGTGGCTCTTCTCTGACCCCCTCCAGCTGCTCAACATCCTTCTTGAAGGGTGGGCGCCAGCATCCCAGCTGTGGTTGCACCAGGGCCAGATCCAGAGGGAAAATCACCTTCCTGCTCCTAATCAAGATTCCCCTGTTGAGGCATCCCAGCATGGCTGGAGCCCTGTTGGCTCTGGGAGCTCACGTTGAGCTGAAAAGTGTCCCCACGCCTGAGGCCTCCAGGCAAATGACAAGAGAGGAAGGCAGGTTGTAGGCCAGGCTGTGGTTTGTGTGGTCTCTAGCACAGAGCGAGGGTTTCCGTAGCGTTGGCTGGCCTGTAACGTGGCCTGGGGCTGAGGGGTGGGTTCCCTGTAGCAAAGGCAGGGCTGAGAATCTCACGCCTCCCACTCCCAGCGGGGCTCTGTTTGCTTTCCCCAGCCAGGAGGGGCTCGAGTGCAGATTCCCAGCTGGCGTCTCTGCTCCTGGGACCTTGCACGGTGGAGTCAGCTGAGCGTGGCTGCCTCAGCCCCTGCTCTCCGATGGGGGCCCCGCCCGCCAGCCCACGGATGTGGACAGCCGAATGCAGACACCTTGCTAGGGCCCAGTGGGGGGTCGAGGGGAGCTGTTAGAGGGCGTTCCCTCCACCCTCCCACTTCCCTGGTTCTTGTCACACAGACAGCAAGCCGCAAAAGACCAGAAGTCCATAGTGCAGACAATGGGATGTTTATTGGGGTTAATGTCCAGCAAGCATGATTCCAATTTCCCTTCCCCCCACTTCCTGTTTGACCCCAGTTTATATAGTAATATTCACAGCTAGACCTTAACCAATTATTTTACTGAAGTTTAACTAACCGATCCTAACATATTGTAAAATCATCTCAAACCAATTATATTCCACTACCCTAATTAATTTACACCCAGCAAAATTAATTACACAGCAGACTTAAACAATAAGAGAACCAGACAGATTAAGAATAGAAAAGTGGGGGCCATAAAGATAAAACATGCAGAAATGAGGGTTTCCTAACGACAACCACTGAGAAGTTATTTCTTGCCAGAGAGGATGCCGTCAAACTAAGTTTTCTTTACAGGCAGGCCTGATATGAATATTCGAACAGGACCTTATGGTTCGCATGATATCTGCATGTAGCTGTGCGTGCCAGAGGCCTTTCAGATTTTGTAGAAGTATTCGGACCCAGCCACATCCTGTGATCACCACTCATTGTTCTCCCCACCCCAGATACACCCCCACATGAACAGCTTCCTCCTTCGGGCTGAGCCAGTCTGGGAGAGCTGCAGGCATCGCGTTGGGGACCTTGGACGGGGGTCGACTCTGAGACGTTGCATCCCCCCAAGACACGGGTAAGGAAATGAGGTAAACCCTCCAGCTTCCTCGCTGGATCTCCTTCTGTTCCACCCCTGACACCGCTGCCCCCTGGAACTCCCCCCTTCCAGCAGCCCGCATCCCATCCCCTCATCTGCTCCAGTTAGAACCAGTTGAAATTATTTACGGGGACTGTTGTCAGAGGTCAGGTGAAAAACAAAAAACATTCGGGGAGAGAATAGACACAAGTCTTGTATCTTGTCAGGGGGTTAGAAGATATGACCCTTGCAGTCCCCTTCTAAGCCTCTGGCTCTATGCTCCAAAGATCTTCAGACCATTGGTGCCATTGGCCTACAAGGATTTGATCCTATCTTAGTTCAGCTCAGGATCTGGGGAGTTTATAAACTCTAAGGAAATTATAAACTCTGCAGCTGAGTCTCTCTGTCCGTGAGAGCTTTTCTCATTGCTCTTCCTTCCTTTACTCAGTACAACGTCTGCGCTGTCCCATCTGATCCCTGAGGAGGAGGAGGGGATATTGTGACTGCACCTCTTCCAAGAATGGTGTTTCTCCGAGATCTCGCCCTGGTGCTCTGTGCCGTGGCCTTACTTGCTGGGGTACCGTTGAACGGCTACGTCCTCTTCATCGCTGGCTGCCGGGTGGAGAGGACGGCCAGTACCGTGTGGTTCTGGAACCGGGCCATGACCGATTTCATCTTTATCGTCTTCCTGCCTCTCCGATTCATTCCCATCCTCAACTTAGACTGGGTCCAGAATCTGAGCAACACCGTCTCCTCCTTCCACATGTTCTCCAGCGCCTTCCTCCTCACAGCCCTTAGTGTCGATCGCTGCATCCTCGTGGCACGCCCTAAGTGGGCCTGGAACCACCGCACACCCCAACTGGCTTTCATTATGGTTTTGGGCATGTGGGCCCTGTCTCTTGGGTTCAGCTTGCGGTACGGTGATCTATTGGAATTCCTCTTCTCACATTCCAGAACCAGCATGAATTTCCATCCAGATGAAGGGAGGGTGAAGGCCGCCGTTACGATCCAGTTCCTGGTTGGGTTTCTGATCCCATTAGCCTTGATCTTGATCCCAACATTCTACATCGTTCTAGCTGCCAAGATGAGAAGGAACAGGCTGGTCCAATCCACCAAGCCACTCAAGATCCTTCTTGGCTTGATCCCGGCCTTTTTCCTCTGCTGGCTGCCATATCACGTCTTCTTCTTCCTGCAGATCTCAGCTATGTACTTTCCGCCTATTCTGAACATAGGAAGTGCTTTTGCTTGTATCCTGACATATTTCAACAGTTGCCTGAACCCCATCTTCTACCTCAACATGGAGGAAGAGTTTCTGAGGTACCGGCAATGTGGACGCAACTCCCAAACGACCGACAACTCGGGGCCGGAGCTGGCTGAATAGGGAAATGGATGGAATTGTCGATATTTGCATGGAGAAAGAATTCTTTACACTGGGACATGTAACTTCCTCTTGATCCCAAAATTCTTTTTTTTAGCACGTGAATTTTTTGGCCTTATTCATAGAAGAGCCACGAGAATGATGACTGGATTAGAAAACCTGCCTTACAGCGAAAGACCGAAGGAGCGCAGTCTATTTAGCTTAACAAAGAGATGGTGAAGGGGTGAACCTCGCTGAGAGTCAATGAGAATATAATATAATATAACCCTGACAAAGAGTTTCCCAGGCTGGCTGTGCATTGTGTGAACAAATATTTCCTTTTATTAGTTTATATACTTCCTTTTATTTCTATAAAACCCGCTAGCTATTAATTTCATTTGGTGACCCCTAGCTCTTGTGTTATGGGAAGGAGTAAATAACACTTCCTTATTTACTTTCTCCACACCAGTCAGGATTTTATAGAGCTCTAACATATCGCCCCGTAGTTGTCTCTTTTCTAAGATGAAAAGTCCTAGTCTTCTTAATCTCTCCTCCTATGGAAGCCGTCCCATACCCCTAATCATTTTTGTTGTCCTTTTCTGAACCTTTTCCAATTCCAATATCTGTTTTTTTAGATGGATTTATATAGAGGCAATATGATGTTTTCAATCTTATCTGTCCCTTTCTTAAAGATTCCCAACATTCTGGTTGCTTTTTTGACGGATGCTGCACATTGAGTGGATGTTTTCAGAGAACTGTCCACAATGACTCCAAGATCTCTTTCTTGAGTGGTAACAGCTATTTAGACCCCATCATTGTATATGATTTAACTGGGGATCGGTCCTGCTTTGAGCAGGGGGTTGGACTAGATGACCTCCTGAGGTCCCTTCCAACCCTGATATTCTATGACTCTATGTATAGTAGGGATTATGGTTTCCAATGTGCATTACTTTGCATTTATCAACATGGAATTTCACCTGCCATTTTGTTGCCCAATTACCCAGTTGTGTGAGAACGCTTTGTAGCTCTTCGCAGTCAGCTTTGGACTTAACTATCTTGAGTAGTTTTGTATCATCTGAAAATGATGCAACCTCACTGTTTACCCCTTTTTCCAGATCATTTATGAATAATTGAAGAGTACTGGTCCCAGTACAGACCCCTGGGGGACACTGCTATTTACCTCTCTCCATTCTGAAAACTGTCCATTGATTCCTACCCTTGTTTCCTATCATTTAACCAGTTATTGATCCAGGAGAGGACTTTCCCTCTAATCTCACAACAGCTTACTTTGCTTAAGAGTCTTTGGTGAGGGAACTTCTTGCTTCTGATAAACTTAAAAAAAATTCAGATTACTTTTTGCCTCTTTGGCTAGCTATTCTTCAAATTCTTTTTTGGTCTTCCTATTTATAGTTTTACACTTCATTTCCCAGAGTTCATGCTCCTTTCTATTTTACTCAATAGGATTTAACTTCCACTTTTTAAAGGATGCCTTTTTGCCTCTCAGAGCTTCTCTAGTTTGCTGTTTACCCAAGGTGGCACTTCTTTGGTTCTCTTACTATGTTTATTAATTTGGGGGATACATTTAAGTTGAGCCTTTATAATGGTGTCTTTTAAAAGTTTCTTTGCAGCTTGCAGGGATTTCACTTTTGGTGCTGTACCTTTTCATTTCTTTTTTACTAACTTCCTCATCTTTGTGTAGTTTTCTTTTCTGAAATTAAATTCTACCGTGGTGGGCTGTTGTGATGTTTCCCCTGCCACAGGGATGTTAAAGTCCGTTATATTATTGTCACTATTCCCAAGCTGTTCAGTTATATTCACCCTTGGACCTGAACCTGTGCTCCACTTAGGACTAAATCAAGAATTGGCTCCCCTCTTGTTGGTTCCAGGACTAGCTGCTCCAAGAAGCAGTCATTTAAGGTGTCAAGAAACTGTGTCTCTGCATCGTGTTCTGAAGTGACATGTGTCCAGCCAATATGGAGGTAGTTGAAATCCCCCATTATTACTGAGTTATTTTTATTTTAATAGCCTCTCTAATCTTCCAGAATATTTCACAGTCGCTATCACCATTCTGGTCAGGTGGTCAGTAATATATCCCTACTCTGTATTCTTATTATTTGGGCATGGAATTATTCTGTATTGAGATTCTGCGATACAGTTTGGTTCATTTCAGATTTTTACTTCATTTGATTTTATGCTTTCTTTCACATATAGTGCCGCTCCCCCACCAGCACGTCCTGCTCTGTCCTTCCAATATATTTTGTACCCTGGTATTACTCATCGATTATCCTCATTCCACCAAGTTTCTGTGATGCCTGTTATATCGATGTCCTCATTTAATACGTGGCACTCATTTTCATCCATCTTATTATTTAAACTTCTAGCTTTGATTTTATGCTGCAGCCCCTGAATTGAAGTGGTTCCCATCATATACAGGGTTTAAAGTTTGATTCAATGACTCTCAGCACCCCCACTATACAAATTTTTCCAGGAACTCTGACCCCCCCACCCACTCCCCACAGAAGATCCGCATCCCAAATTCTTCCCTGTCACTTGTATAAACATCCCCCATGCCCCAACCCAGAGGTGGCCACATCTCAGTGGGAAAAGACCCAATAGACCAGTGGCTTCCAATCTCTCCAGACTACTGTACCCCTTTCAGGATTCTCATTTGTCTTGTGTACTCCCAGGTTTCTCCTCACTTAAAAACTACTTCTGTACAAAATCAGACATGAAAATACCAGTGTCACAGGACACGAGGACTGATAAATAGTTTACTTTCTCCTTTTTAGCATATAGTTATAAAATAAATAAATTGGAACATAAATGTACTTACATTTCAGTGGACAGTATGTAGAGCAGTATAAATAAGTCATTGTTTGAAATTTTAGTTTCTACTGACTTCGCTAGTGCTTTTTATGTAGCCTGTTGTAAAACTGGGCAAATATCTAGGTGAGCTGATGTACCCCACGGAAGACCCCTGCGTACTCCCGGTGGTACACGTACCCCTGGTTGGGACCCACTGCTACAGACTGGTATCCAAAGGCTCAGGGCTGACGATGGCAGTAAAAGCACCAGGCCAGCAGGTGGCAGCACACGTGCAAGTCAGGTGCTGGTCAGAAACTGGTAATCGCGTCACCCCGTCCCCTTCCCTTTCGCTGGGTCTACACTAGGCAACATATAATGGTGCAACTACATCGCTCGGGGATGTGGAAACCCCCCCCCCCCACCGCCCCGGGTGACGCTGTTACACCGACCTAACGCCCGGTGTAGACAACGCTTCTCCCGTCAGCACCGCTCCCGCCTCTCGGGGGGGGGTGGATTAACGACGCCGATGGGAGAAGCTCTCGAGTCAGCACAGACAGCGTCTTCACCGAGCCGCGACAGCGCCGCAGCTGCATCGGTGCAGCCTTCCCCGTGTAGACGTGTCCTCTGATCAGCTGAACTGACTGAGCTCCTGGAGTCTCTCTCTGCCAAGCCCGGGGGCCAGTCCATTAATCCTTCTCGTGGCTCTTCTCTGACCCTCTCCAGCTGCTCAACATCCTTCTTGAAGGGAGGGCGCCAGAACCGGACACAGCATCCCAGCTGTGGTTGCACCAGGGCCAGAGCCAGAGGGAAAATCACCTTCCTGCTGCTAATCGAGACTCCCCAGTTGAGGCATCCCAGCATGGCTGGAGCCCTGTTGGGTCCGGGAGCTCACGTTGAGCTGAAAAGTGTCCCCACGCCTGAGGCCTCCAGGCAAATGACAAGAGAGGAAGGCAGGTTGCAGGCCGGGCTGTGGTTTGTGTGGTCTCTAGCACAGAGCGAGGGTTTCCGTAGCGTTGGCTGGCCTGTAACGTGGCCTGGGGCTGAGGGGTGGGTTTCCTGCAGCAAAGGCAGGGCTGAGAATCTCACGCCTCCCACTCCCAGCGGGGCTCTGTTCACTTTCCCCAGCCAGGAGGGGCTCGAGTGCAGAGTCCCAGCTGGCGTCTCTGCTCCTGGGACCTTGCACTGTGGAGTCAGCTGGACGTGGCAGCCTCAGCCCCTGCTCTCCGATGGGGGCCCCGCCCGCCAGCCCACGGATGTGGACAGCCAAATGCAGACACCTTGCTAGGGCCCAGTGCGGGGTGGAGGGGAGCTGTTAGAGGGCGTTCCCTCCTCCCTCCCACTTCCCTGGTTCTTGTCACACAGACAGAAAGCCACAAAAGACCAGAAGTCCATAGTGCAGACAAGGGGATGTTTATTGGGGTTAATGTCCAGCAAGCATGATTCCAATTTCCCTTCCCCACACTTCCTGTTTGACCCCAGTTTATATAGTAATATTCACAGCTAGACCTTAACCAATTATTTTACTGAAATTTAACTAACCAATCCTAACATACTGTAAAATCATCTTGAACCAATTGTATTCCACTACCCTTTACAGGCAGGCCTGAATATGAATATTCGAACAGGACTTTATGGTTCGCATAACATCTTCATGTAGCTGTGGGTTCCAGAGGCCTTTCAGATTTTGCAGAAGTATTCGGACCCAGCCACATCCTGTGATCACCACTCGTTGTTCCCCCCACCCGAGATACACCCCCACATGAACAGCTTCCTCCTCCGGGCTGAGCCAGTCTGGGAGAGCTGCAGGCATCGCGTTGGGGACCTTGGACGGTGGTCGACTCTGAGACGTTGCATCCCCCCAAGACACGGGTAAGAAAATGAGGTAAACCCTCCGGCTTCCTCACTGGATCTCCTTTTGTTCCACCCCCGACACCGCTACCCCTGGAACTCCCCCCTTCCAGCAGTCCGCATCCCGTCCCCTCATCTGCTCCGGTTAGAACCAGTTGAAATTATTTACGGGGACTGTTGTCAGAGGTCAGGTGAAAAACAAAAAACATTCGGGGAGAGAATAGATGCAAGTCCTGTATCTTGTCAGGGGGTTAGAAGTTATGAACCTTGCAGTCCCCTTCTAACCCTCTGGCTCCATGCTCCAAAGATCTTCAGACCATTGGTGCCCTTGGCCTACAAGGATTTGAGCCTATCTTAGTTCAGCTCAGAATCTGGGGAGTTTATAAACTCTAAGGAAATTATAAACTCTGCAGCTGAGTCTCTCTGTCCTTATAGCCCTTTTCTCATTTCTCTTCCTTCCTTTACTCAGTACAACGTCTGCGCTGTCCCATCTGATCCCTGAGAAGGAAGAGGGGATATTGTGACTGCACCTCTTCCAAGAATGCTGTTCTTCTTAGTTCTCTTTGTGGTGATGTGTGCCATGGCCTTCCTTGCCGGGGTGCTGTCGAATGGCTACGTCCTCTTCATCACTGGCTGCCGTGTGGAGAGGATGGCCAGTGCCGTGTGGTTCTGGAACCGGGCCATGACCGATTTCATCTTTATCGTCTTCCTACCTTTTAGATACATTTCCATTTTCATCCTGGACTTAGACTGGGCCAAGAGTCTGAGCAACACCGTCTCCTCCTTCCACATGTTCTCCAGCGCCTTCCTCCTCACAGCCCTTAGTGTCGATCGCTGCATCCTCGTGGCACGTCCTGAGTGGGCCTGGAACCACCGCACACCCCAACTGGCTTTCATTATGGTTTTGGGCCTGGGGGCTCTGTCTCTTGGGTTCAGCCTGCGGTACGGTTATCTATTGGAATTCCTCTTCTCACGTTCCAGAACCAGCATGAATTTCCATCCAGATGAAGGGAGGGTGAAGGCCGCCGTTACCATCCAGTTCCTGGTTGGGTTTCTGATCCCATTAGCCTTGATCTTGATCCCAACATTCTACATCGTTCTAGCTGCCAAGATGAGAAGGAACAGGCTGATCCAGTCCACCAAGCCACTCAAGATCCTTTTTGGCTTGATCCCGGCCTTTTTCCTCTGCTGGCTGCCGTATCACGTCTTCTCCTTTCTGCTGATCTTAGCTAAGCACCGTCTGCTTATTCTGGACATGGGAAGTGCTTTTGCTTGTGTCCTGACATATGTCAACAGTTGCCTGAACCCCGTCATCTACTTAACCATGGAGGAAGGGTTTCTGAGGTACCGGCAATGTGGACGCAACTCCCAAACGACCGACAACTTGGGGCCGGAGCTGGCTGAATAGGGAAATGGATGGAATTGTCGATATTTGCATGGAGAAAGAATTCTTTACACTGGGACATGTAACTTCCTCTTGATCCCAAAATTCTTTTTTTAGCAAGTGAATTTTTTGGCCTTATTCATAGAAGAGCCACGAGAATGATGACTGGATTAGAAAACCTGCCTTACAGCGAAAGACCCAAGGAGCGCAGTCTATTTAGCGCAGTCTATTTAGCTTAACAAAGAGAAGGTGAAGGGGTGAACCTCGCTGAGAGTCAATGAGAATATAACACAATATAACCCTGACAAAGAGTTTCGCAGTCTGGCTGTGCGTTGTGTGAAGAAATACATCATTTTATTAGTTTATATACTTTCTTTTATTTCTTTAAAACCCTCTGGCTATTAATTTCATTTGGTGACCCCTAGCTCTTGTGTTATGGGAAGGAGTAAATAACACTTCATTATTTACTTTCTCCACACCAGTCAGGACTTTATAGAGCTCTAACATATCGCCCCGTAGTTGTCTCTTTTCTAAACTGAAAAGTCCCAGTCTTCTTAATCTCTCCTCCTATGGAAGCTGTCTGAACCTTTTCCAATTCCAATATATCTTTTTTTCAATGGATTTATATAGAGGCAATATGATGTTTTCAATCTTATCTGTCCCTTTCTTAATGATTCCCAACATTCTGTTAGCTTTTTTGACGGCAGCTGCAGATTGAGTGGATGTTTTCAGAGAACTCTCCACAATGACTCCAAGATCTCTTTCTTGAGTGGTAACAGCTATTTAGACCCCATCATTGTATATGATTTAATTGGGGATCGGTCCTGCTTTGAGCAGGGGGTTGGACTAGATGACCTCCTGAGGTCCCTTCCAACCCTGATATTCTATGATTCTATGTATAGTAGGGATTATGGTTTCCAATGTGCATTACTTTGCATTTATCAACAAGGAATTTCACCTGCCATTTTGTTGCCCAGTTATCCAGTTGTGTGAGAACCCTTTGTAGCTCTTCGCAGTCAGCTTTGGACTTAACTATCTTGAGTAGTTTTCTATCATCTGAAAATGATGCAACCTCACTGTTTACCCCTTTTTCCAGATCATTTATGAATATTTGAAGAGTACTGGTCCCAGTACAGACCCCTGGGGGACACGCTATTTACCTCTCTCCATTCTGAAAACTGACCATTGATTCCTACCCTTGTTTCCTATCATTTAACCAGTTATTGATCCAGGAGAGGACTTTCCCTCTAATCTCACAACAGCTTACTTTGCTCAAGAGTCTTTGGTGAGGGAACTTCTTGCTTCTGATGACCTTAAAAAAATTCAGATTACTTTTTGCATCTTTGGCTAGCTATTCTTCAAATTCTTTTTTGGTCTTCCTAATTATAGTTTTACACTTCATTTCCCAGAGTTCATGTTCCTTTCTATTTTACTCAATAGGATTTAACTTCCACTTTTTAAAGGATGCCTTTTTGCCTCTCAAAGCTTCTCTAGTTTGCTGTTTACCCACGGTGGCACTACTTTGGTTCTCTTACTATGTTTATTAATTTGGGGGATACGTTTAAGTTGAGCCTCTATAATGGTGTCTTTTAAAAGTTTCCATGCAGCTTACAGGGATTTCACTTTTGGCACTGGACCTTTTTATTTCTTTTTTACTAACTTCCTCATCTTTGTGTAGTTTTCTTTTCTGAAATTAAATGCTACCGTGGTGGGCTGTTGTGATGTTTCCCCTGCCACGGGGGTGTTGAAGTCCATTATATTATTCTCACTGTTACCAAGCGGTTCAGTTATATTCACCCTTATATTCAGTAATATATACCTATTCTGTATTCTTATTATTTGGGCATGGAATTATTCTCCATTGAGGTTCTATGATAGAGTTTGGTTCATTTCAGATTTTTACTTCGACTCTACGCTTTCTTTCACATATAGTGCCGCTCCCCCACCAGCACATCCTGTTCTGTCCTTCCAATATATTTTGTACCCTGGTTATACTCATTGATTATCCTCAATTACACCATTACACCATTGATTATCCTCATTCCACCAAGTTTCTGCGATGCCTTTTATGTCGATGTCCTCACTTAATACGTGGCACTCAAGTTCACCCATCTTATTATTTAAACTTCTAGCATTTTTATATAAGAACTAAAATGTCACTTTTTAGCTGTCTGCCATTACATGATGTAATTGAATCAACTTAGGCTTCTACTGGTGAGATTTTCAAAAGCACCTATGTGAGTTAGGTGCTTAACTCCTAACTTCAATGGGAATTTGGCAGCTAACTCCCTTAGCCACTTTTAAAAATCTAGCCCTGTGTCTTCATTGTCAAACCCGAGCCTTCAAACCCCATGAGCCACCCCCTAACACATAATGAGATTGGTTTGGAAAGAAAGACATTTGGGTTCCTCTTTTTTGCTGTATGTTTTTTTTTGCTGGGGGGGAGGGCATGTCAGACTTTTCTCTGGAAAAATGAAAGCTGGAAATTTACCTAAAAAATAATAAGAAGCGAAAGCTGAAATTCCCACCTAATCATCTGGTTCCGGGATCTGGGGCTTGCAGGAAAACGACAAACATGGCGAATGTCGCAATGAAATTGTAAGAGTCGGTGATGCTACAAAACTCCACCAAAAGTTTCAGCAAACCAGAAATATCTAGCTCTATTACTGAAACCAATGGAGTGAGGAGGTGTTCAAAATACTGGGGACTTTAAATAAAATGTGGGTGGCTGTGGCACTCTGTACCTCAAAACAGCACCCTGGAGCCCCCATATTCACCATGGTCATATCAATATGAACAAAGTCAGCCTTGTGAGGTATCATTAAAAAGTCTTGGTGTGTTGATTATTCATATACCGTTAAATTGTATGTGCTGTCATTGTATGGGGAGTTATGAAGTTTTGCAATGGGTGTGTTACTGAAATAAGTTGTGTTGTTGGGAACACCCAGAACCAGCCTTTCAGGTATGACCGTGGAGGAGCCAGACAGCGTTACTGGCTCGTCAGCACCCATGAAAGAATCCACTGTCTCAGGAACCGTATAAAATGGAGATTTCTCAGAGAGAGGACATAGACAATGGAGACTCTTTGACCCAAGTCATCCCAAAATGTAATTCCATCAGGGTGGAAGAAACAACAGAAGAGGGGAAGTGATGTCACCATTTGGTCTCATTCCCCCCCACAACTCAACACCTGGAAACACGTCTGGATGACAAAGACTTTGAACTTTGGTATCCGGCTGGAAGACAAGCCCAGCCTGTTCACTGAGGATGTGTCACCTGCTTGTACCGTCTGCCAGGGTGAGACATGGCTTGATTCAAATCCTGTTAAGTTTGTAGAACTCAGATGGCGAATTTCCTTTTACTTCTTGGGTGACCAACTGTGATCTTTATAATCACGGCGTATAATCACTTTAAATCTGTCTGTAGTTAATAAACCTGTTTTATATTCTGCCTAAAACTGTGTGTGTGGTTGAAGTGCTTAGGAAATCTTAGCTCGGTTGACAGAGGCTGATGTTTGTGCTCTCCACATTGAAGGAGGCACAGACTGGGCAATGAACTTACAGTGGCCAGGCTTCTGACCCATGCAGGATGGTACATTTCTGGGCTGCAAGGCCAGGGAGCCAGGAGGAATTGACTGGAGCCTCCCTGTTGATGGTTCATGAGTGGCTGGAAGGTCATTCATGGAACTCAGCTGGGTGTGTCCCTGCTTGGGGATGGCTGTGGAAGTGCAGGGCCTGCCAGAGGTTTTAACTTGACACAGCATCACAGTGTGAGAGGGATACTGCAGGTTGGTGGGACAGAGGGCTCAGTGGTCCCACAGTATAGCTTGCACACTGGGAACCTCGTCACAGTGGTTTTTTATACCAGTGTCTCAATGAATCCTGTTATTCCTGGCCAAAATTCATGCAGCTTTCGCCCTTCGCTATGTCGCTGCCTGCTCTCCAGCATCCAACAAATCCATCAGCCAGTCGTGGAACAGACAAAATGTTGTGTGGCTCTCAGCCAACGAAGTGAGAGATTCACGATCCACCCACCACCAGCAAAGCTCTCTCCAGGATGTTCGAGGAGGACCAGAGGTGAATGGCGGCCCACCCACAAATCACTCCCAAGCCAGCATATCCAGGTGTGAATGGGCTGAATTTTTCACAGATTAGTGAGCATCCCCCTGAATTTCCGCAGTGATGCGGCTGCAGCTCAGCTCCTGCTCTGGGGCTGTGGTTGCCTCGGATGAGGGCGACCATCTCTGCAGACGGGATCTCAGACCCTTCGTCACTTGAGACCCCAGAGCTGAGCCGAGGTGTTTGAGGCTTGCACGGAGCTGGCTGCCTCAGAGGCTTTGCAGACTCAGATTAGTGAGCATCCCCCACCCCCGATGAGACCCCCCTTCTCCTCCTCCCCGAGAGGACAGCTTCCTGCCCCCAGACAGAGCCCGTGGGGAGGGGAAGCTGCAGATGGTGTGTGTGTGTTGGGGGAATCAATTCTGAGATGCCGTGTCTGATTCCCCCAGGACAGATAAAACAGTGAGATTAAACCTTCCAGCTTCAATGCTAGGGTGATATCCACAATGCCCCCCCCATATCTGTCTCTGTCTCCCCACCTCCTACACCAGGTACCTCCCTGCGACCACCCCACTCCCCACAGGAGCCTCCCCATATCCCTCCCCACCCCACCCATCGGTGCTGCAGCCCCTGGATTAAAGTGGTTCCCATCATATAGAGGGTTTAAAGTTTGATTCAGTGACTCTCAGCACCCCCACTATACAGATTGTTCCAGGAACCCTGACCCCCACCCCGCTCCCTACAAAAGACCCCCATCCCAAATTCTTCCCTGTCACTTGTATAAACATCCCCCATGTCCCAAACCAGAGGTGGCCACATCTCAGTGGGAAAAGACCCAATAGACCAGTGGCTCTCAATCTTTCCAGACTACTGTACCCCTTTCAGGATTCTCATTTGTCTTGTGTACCCCCAAGTTTCTCCTCATTTAAAAACTACTTCTGTACAAAATCAGACATAAAAATACCAGTGTCACAGGACACGAGTACTGATAAATAGTTTACTTTCTCCTTTTTAGCATATAGTTATAAAATAAATAAATTGGAATAATAAATGTACTTACATTTCAGTGGACAGTATGTAGAGCAGTATAAATAAGTCATTGTTTGAAATTTTAGTTTCTACTGACTTCGCTAGTGCTTTTTATGTAGCCTGTTGTAAAACTGGGCAAATATCTAGGTGAGCTGATGTACCCCACGGAAGACCCCTGCGTACTCCCGGTGGCACACGTACCCCTGGTTGGGACCCACTGCTACAGACTGGTATCCAAAGGCTCAGGGCTGACGATGGCAGTAAAAGCACCAGGCCAGCAGATGGCAGCACACGTGCAAGTCAGGTGTGGGTCAGAAACTGGTAATCGCGTCACCCCGTCCCCTTCCCTTTCGCTGGGTCTACACTAGGCAACATATAATGGTGCAACTACGTCGCTCGGGGATGTGGAAATCTCCCCCCCCACCGCCCCGGGTGACGCTGTTACACCGACCTAACGCCCGGTGTAGACAACGCTTCTCCCGTCAGCACCGCTCCCGCCTCTCGGGGGGGTGGACTAACGACGCCGATGGGAGAAGCTCTCGAGTCAGCACAGACAGCCTCTTAACCGAGCCGCGACAGCGCCGCAGCTGCATCGGTGCAGCCTTCCCCGTGTAGACGTGTCCTCTGATCAACTGAACTGACTGAGCTCCTGGAGTCTCTCTGTGCCAAGCCCGGGGGCCAGTCCGTTAATCCTTCTCGTGGCTCTTCTCTGACCCCCTCCAGCTGCTCAGCATCCTTCTTGAAGGGAGGGCGCCAGAACCGGACACAGCATCCCAGCTGTGGTTGCACCAGGGCCAGATCCAGAGAGAAAATCGCCTTCCTGCTCCTAATCAAGATTCCCCTGTTGAGGCATCCCAGCATGGCTGGAGCCCTGTTGGGTCCGGGAGCTCACGTTGAGCTGAAAAGTGTCCCCACGCCTGAGGCCTCCAGGCAAATGACAAGAGAGGAAGGCAGGTTGCAGGCCGGGCTGTGGTTTGTGTGGTCTCTAGCACAGAGCGAGGGTTTCCTTAGCGATGGCTGGCCTGTAACGTGGCCTGGGGCTGAGGGGTGGGTTCCCTGTAGCAAAGGCAGGGCTGAGAATCTCACGCCTCCCACTCCCAGCGGGGCTCTGTTTGCTTTCCCCAGCCAGGAGGGGCTCGAGTGCAGATTCCCAGCTGGCGTCTCTGCTCCTGGGACCTTGCACGGTGGAGTCAGCTGAGCGTGGCTGCCTCAGCCCCTGCTCTCCGATGGGGGCCCCGCCCGCCAGCCCACGGATGTGGACAGCTGAATGCAGACACCTTGCTAGGGCCCAGTGGGGGGTGGAGGGGAGCTGTTAGAGGGCGTTCCCTCCACCCTCCCACTTCCCTGGTTCTTGTCACACAGACAGCAAGCCACAAAAGACCAGAAGTCCATAGTGCAGGCAAGGGGATGTTTATTGGGGTTAATGTCCAGCAAGCATGATTCCAATTTCCCTTCCCCCCACTTCCTGTTTGACCTCAGTTTATATAGTAATATTCACAGCTAGACCTTAACCAATTATTTTACTGAAATTTAACTAACCAATCCTAACGTATTGTAAAATCCTCTCGAACCAATTATATTCCACTATCCTAATTAATTTACACCGAGCAAAATTAATTATACAGCAGACAGAAACAATTAGAGAACTAGAAAGATTAAGAATAGAAAAGTGGGGGCCATAAAGGTAAAACATGCAGAAATGAGGGTTTCATAACAACAGCCACTGATAAGTTATTTCTTGCCAGACAGGATGCTATCAAACTAAGTTTTCTTTAACCATCTTTATGTGGTGGTGATGGGCACTATCAGGACAGGATTGTCTTCCTAACAGCCCAATACACCCTTAATTCAATGTGACTGGTTTGGGATTTGAGGACGTGACCATTTGCTTCCCAGCTTATGGCTGCCCCTGCTGCTTAGCTAAAGGCCTTAGCCTAAGAACAAGGTCACAGACTGTCACAGAATCATAGAATATCAGGGTTGGAAGGGACCTCAGGAGGTATCTAGTCCAACCCCCTGCTCAAAGCAGGACCAACCCCAACTAAATCATCCCAGCCAGGGCTTTGTCAAGCCTGACCTTAAAAACCTTTAAGGAAGATTTCACCACCTCCCTAGGTACCGCATTTCAGTGCTTCACCAGCCTCCTAGTTAAAAAGTTTTTCCTAATATCCAACCTAAACCTCCCTCACTGCAACTTGAGACCATTAATCCTTGTTTAGTCATCTGGTACCACTGAGAACAGTCTAGATCCATCCTCTTTGGAACTCCTCTTTAGGTAGTTGAAAGCAGCTATCAAATCCCCCCCCATTCTTCTCTTCTGCAGACTAAACAATCTCAGTTCCCTCAGCCTCTCCTCATAAATCATGTGCTCCAGCCCCCTAATTATTTTTGTTGCCCTTCGCTGGACTCTCTCCAATTTATCCACATCCTTCTTGTAGTGTGGGGCCCAAAACTGGACACAGTATTCCAGATGAGGCCTCACCAATGTCGAATAGAGGGGTATGATCACATCCCTCGATCTGCTGGCAATGTCCCTACTTAGACATCCCAAAATGCCGTTAGCCTTCTTGCCAACAAGGGCACACTGCTGACTCATATCCAGCTTCTCGTCCACTGTAACCCCTAGGTCCTTTTCTGCAGAACTGCTGCCGAGCCAGTCGGTCCCTAGTCTATAGAGGTGCATGGGATTCTTCCGTCCTAAGTAGAGGACTCTGCACTTTGTCCTTGTTAAACCTCATCGGATTTCTTTTGGCCCAATCCTCTAATTTGTCTAGCTCCCTCCGTATCCTGTCCCTACCCTCCAGCGTATCTACCACTCCTCCCAATTTAGTGTAATCTGTAAACTTGCTGAGGGTGCAAACCACGCCATCCTCCAGATCATTAATGAATTATTCTAGAGAGACAAGGCCCATATACTGTAATTTTGATTGTTTGTTTTTATACCTCTGTAACTAGCTAAGTGGTAAAAATACACCTAAGTTCTTAAAGTATAGGCCTTTGCAGACAGGCCTGAATATTAATATTCTAACAGGACCTTATGGTTCGCATGACATCTGCATGTAGCTGTGCGTGCCAGAGGCCTTCCAGATTTTGCAGAAGTATTCGGACCCAGCCACATCCTGTGATCGCCACTCATTGTTCTCCCCACCCCAGATACACGCCCACATGAACACCTTCCTCCTCCGGGCTGAGCCAGTCTGGGAGAGCTGCAGGCATCGCGTTGGGGACCTTGGACGGGGGTCGACTCTGAGACGTTACATCACCCCAAGACACGGGTAAGGAAATGAGGTAAACCCTCCAGCTTCCTCACTGGATCTCCTGTCCTACCCTCCACACCGCTGCCCGCTGGATCTCCCCGCTTCCGGCAGCCCGCATCCCGTCACCTCATCTGCTCCGGTTAGAACCAGTTGAAATTATTTACGGGGACTGTTGTCAGAGGTCGGGGCAAAACAAAAAACATTCGGGGAGAGAATAGACACAAGTCCTGTATCTTGTCAGGGGGTTAGAAGATATGACCCTTGCGGTCCCCTTCTAACCCTCTGGCTTTATGCGCCCAAGATCTTCAAACCATTGGTGCCATTGGCCTACAAGGATTTGAGCCTATCTTAGTTCAGCTCAGGATCTGGGGAGTTTATAAACTCTAAGGAAATTATAAACTCTGCAGCTTAGTCTCTCTGTCCGTGAGAGCTTTTCTCATTGCTCTTCCTTCCTTTACTCAGTACAACGTCTGCGCTGTCCCATCTGATCCCTGAGGAGGAGGAGGGGATATTGTGACTGCACCTCTTCCAAGAATGCTGTTCTTCTTAGTTCTCTTCCTGGTGCTGTGTGCCATGGCCTTCCTTGCTGGGGTGCCATTGAACGGCTACGTCCTCTTCATCGCTGGCTGCCGTGTGGAGAGGACGGCCAGTGCCGTGTGGTTCTGGAACCGGGCCATGACCGATTTCATCTTTATTGTCTTCCTGCCTCTCAGATTCATTTCCATTTTCATCCTGGACTTAGACTGGGCCAAGAGTCTGAGCAACACCGTCTCCTCCTTCCACATGTTCTCCAGCACCTTCCTCCTCACAGCCCTTAGTGTCGATCGCTGCATCCTCGTGGCACGTCCTGAGTGGGCCTGGAACCACCGCACACCCCAACTGGCTTTCCTTATGGTTTTGGGCATGCGGGCTCTGCGGTACGGTTATCTATGGGAATTCCTCTTCTTACGTTCCAGAACCAGCATGAATTTCCATCCAGATGAAGGGAGGGTGAAGGCCGCCGTTACGATCCAGTTCCTGGTTGGGTTTCTGATCCCATTAGCCTTGATCTTGATCCCAACATTCTACATCGTTCTAGCTGCCAAGATGAGAAGGAACAGGCTGATCCAATCCACCAAGCCACTCAAGATCCTTCTTGGTTTGATCGCGACCTTTTTCCTCTCCTGGCTGCCGTATCACGTCTTCTCCTTTCTGCTGATCTTAGCTAAGCACCCTCTGCCTATTCTGGACACAGAAAGTGCTTTTGCTTGTGTCCTGACATATTTCAGCAGCTGCTTCAACCCCGTCCTCTACTTAACCATGGAGGAAGAGGTTCTGAGGTACTGGCAATGTGGACACAACTCCCAGACGACCTACAACTCGGGGACGGAGCTGGCTGAATAGGGAAATGGATGGAATTGTCGATATTTGCATGGAGAAAGAATTCTGTTCGCTGGGACATGTAACTTCCTCTTGATCCCAAAATTCTTTCTTTTAGCAAGCGAATTTTTTGGCCTTATTCTTAGAAGAGCCACAAGAATGATAACTGGATTAGAAAACCTGCCTTACAGTGAGAGACCCAAGGAGCGCAGTCTATTTAGCTTAACAAAGAGAAGGTGAAGGGGTGAACCTCACTGAGAGTCAATGAGAATATAACATAATATAACCCTGACAAAGAGTTTCCCAGGCTGGCTGTGCGTTGTGTGAAGAAATACTTCCTTTTATTAGTTTATATACTTCCTTTTATTTCTATAAAACCTGCTGGCTATTAATTTATTTGGTGACCCCTAGCTCTTGTGTTATGGGAAGGAGTAAATAACACTTCATTATTTACTTTCTCCACACCAGTCAGGACTTTATAGAGCTCTAACATATCGCCCCGTAGTTGTCTCTTTTCTAAGCTGAAAAGTCCCAGTCTTCTTAATCTCTCCTCCAATGGAAGCCGTCTCATACCCCTAATCATTTTTGTTGCCCTTTTCTGAACCTTTTCCAATTCCAATATCTCTTTTTTAGATGGATTTATATAGAGGCAATATGATGTTTTCAATCTTATCCATCCCTTTCTTAATGATTCCCAACATTCTGTTCGCTTTTTTGACGGCCGCTGCACATTGAGTGGATGTTTTCAGAGAACTCTCCACAATGACTCCAAGATCTCTTTCCTGAGTGGTAACAGCTAATTTAGCCCTCATCATTGTATATGTGTAGTTGGGATTATGCTTTCCAATATGCATTACTTTGCATTTATCAACACGGAATTTCACCTGCCATTTTGTTGCCCAGTTTCCCAGTTGTGTGAGAACCTTTGTAGCTCTTCGCAGTCAGCTTTGGACTTAAATATCTTGAGCAGTTCTGTATCATCTGAAAATGATGCAACCTCACTGATTACCCCTTTTTCCAGATCATTTATGAATATTTGAAGAGTACTGGTCCCAGTACAGACACCCGGGGGACACTGCTATTTATCTCTCTCCATTCTGAAAACTGACCATTGATTCCTACCCTTGTTTCCTATCATTTAAGCAGTTATTGATCCAGGAGAGGACTTTCCCTCTAATCTCACAACAGCTTACTTTGCTCAAGAGTCTTTGGTGAGGGAACTTCTTGCTTCTGATGACCTTAAAAAAATTCAGATTACTTTTTGCATCTTTGGCTAGCTATTCTTCAAATTCTTTTTTGGTCTTCCTAATTATAGTTTTACACTTCATTTCCCAGAGTTCATGTTCCTTTCTATTTTACTCAATAGGATTTAACTTCCACTTTTTAAAGGATGCCTTTTTGCCTCTCAAAGCTTCTCTAGTTTGCTGTTTACCCACGGTGGCACTACTTTGGTTCTCTTACTATGTTTATTAATTTGGGGGATACGTTTAAGTTGAGCCTCTATAATGGTGTCTTTTAAAAGTTTCCATGCAGCTTACAGGGATTTCACTTTTGGCACTGGACCTTTTCATTTCTTTTTTACTAACTTCTTCATCTTTGCGTAGTTTTCTTTTCTGAAATTAAATGCTACCGTGGTGGGCTGTTGTGATGTTTCCCCTGCCACAGGGATGTTAAAGTCCATTATATTATTGTCACTATTACCAAGCGGTTTAGTTATATTCACCCTTATATTCAGTAATATATACCTACTCTGTATTCTTATTATTTGGGCATGGAATTATTCTCCATTGAGGTTCTATGATAGAGTTTGGTTCATTTCAGATTTTTACTTCGACTCTACGCTTTCTTTCACATATAGTGCCGCTCCCCCACCAGCACGTCCTGTTCTCTCCTTCCAATATATTTTGTACCCTGGTATTACTCATTGATTATCCTCAATTACACCATTACACCATTGATTATCCTCATTCCACCAAGTTTCTGCAATGCCTGTTTTGTCGATGTCCTCATTTAATACGTGGCACTCAAGTTCACCCATCTTATTATTTAAACTTCTAGCATTTTTATATAAGAACTAAAATGTCACTTTTTAGCTGTCTGCCATTACATGATGTAATTGAATCAACTTAGGCTTCTACTGGTGAGATTTTCAAAAGCATCTGTGTGAGTTAGGTGCTTAACTCCTAACTTCAATGGGAATTTGGCAGCTAACTCCCTTAGCCACTTTTAAAAATCTAGCCCTGTGTCTTCATTGTCAAACCCGAGCCTGCAAACCCCATAAGCCAACACGTAATGAGATTGGTTTGGAAAGAAAGACATTTGGGTTTCTCTTTTTTGCTGTATTTTTTTTTTTTTTTGCCGGGAGGGGAGGGCATGTCAAACTTTTCTCTGCAAAAACGAAAGCTGGAAATTTACCTAAAAAAAAAAAAGAAGAAGCGAAAGCTGAAATTCCCACCTAATCATCTGGTTCTGGGATCTGGGGCTTGCAGGAAAACAACAATAATGGCGAATGTCGCAATGAAATTGTAAGAGTCGGCGATGCTACAAAACTCCACCAAAAGTTTCAGCAAACCAGAAATATCTAGCTCTATTACTGAAACCAATGGAGTGAGGAGGTGTTCAAAATACTGGGGACTTTAAATAAAATGTGGGTGGCTGTGGCACTCTGTACCTCAAAACAGCACCCTGGAGCCCCCATATTCACCACGGTCATATCAATATGAACAAAGTCAGCCCTGTGAGGTATCATTAAAAAGTCTTGGTGTGTTGATTATTCACATACAGTTAAATTGTATGTGCTGTCATTGTATGGGGAGTTATGAAGTTTTGCAATGGGTGTGTTACTGAAATAAGTCGTGTTGTTGGGAACACCCAGAACCAGCCTTTCAGGTATGACCATGAAGGAGCCAGACAGCGTTACTGGCTCGTCAGCACCCATGAAAGAATCCACTATCTCAGGAACCGTATAAAATGGAGATTTCTCAGAGAGAGGACATAGACAATGGAGACTCTTTGACCCAAGTCATCCCAAAATGTATTTCCATCAGGGTGGAAGAAACAACAGAAGAGGGGAAGTGATGTCACCATTTGGTCTCACTCTCCCCACAACTCAACACCTGGAAACACGTCTGGAGGACAAAGACTTTGAACTTTGGTATCCGGCTGGAAGACAAGCCCAGCCTGTTTAATTTACACCGAGTAAAATTAATTATACAGCAGACTTAAACAATTAGAGAACCAGACAGATTAAGAATAGAAAAGTGGGGGCCATAAAGATAAAACATGCAGAAATGAGAGTTTCATAACGACAACCACTGAGAAGTTGTTTCTTGCCAGACAGGATGCCCTCAAACTAAGTTTTCTTTACAGGCAGGCCTGAATATGAATATTCTAACAGGACCTTATGGTTCGCATGATATCTGCATGTAGCTGTGCGTGCCAGAGGCCTTTCAGATTTTGCAGAAGTATTCGGACCCAGCCACATCCTGTGATCACCACTCATTGTTCTCCCCACCCCAGATACACCCCCACATGAACAGCTTCCTCCTCCGGGCTGAGCCAGTCTGGAAGAGCTGCAGGCATCGCGTTGTGGACCTTAGACTGGGGTCGACTCTGAGACGTTGCATCCCCCCAAGACACGGGTAAGGAAATGAGGTAAACCCTCCAGCTTCCTCGCTGGATCTCCTTCTGTTCCACCCCCGACACCGCTGCCCCCTGGAACTCCCCCCTTCCAGCAGCCCGCATCCCATCCCCTCATCTGCTCCAGTTAGAACCAGTTGAAATTATTTACGGGGCTTGTTGTCAGAGGTCAGGTGCAAAACAAAAAACATTCGGGGAGAGAATAGACGCAAGTCCTGTATCTTGTCAGGGGGTTAGAAGTTATGACCCTTGCAGTTCCCTTCTAAGCCTCTGGCTCTATGCTCCAAAGATCTTCAGACCATTGGTGCCATTGGCCTACAAGGATTTGATCCTATCTTAGTTCAGCTCAGGATCTGGGGAGTTTATAAACTCTAAGGAAATTATAAACTCTGCAGCTGAGTCTCTCTGACCATGAGCCCTTTTCTCATTGCTCTTCCTTCCTTTACTCAGTACAACGTCTGCGCTGTCCCATCTGATCCCTGAGGAGGAGGAGGGGATATTGTGACTCCACCTCTTCCAAGAATGATGTTTCTCCGAGATCTCGTCCTGGTGCTGTGTGCCGTGGTCTTCCTTGCTGGGGTGCCGTTGAACGGCTACGTCCTCTTCATCGCTGGCTGCCGGGTGGAGAGGACGGCCAGTACCGTGTGGTTCTGGAACCGGGCCATGACCGATTTAATCTTTATCGTCTTCCTGCCTCTCCGATTCATTCCCATCCTCAACTTCGACTGGGTCCAGAATCTGAGCAACACCGTCTCCTCCTTCCACATGTTCTCCAGCGCCTTCCTCCTCACAGCCCTTAGTGTCGACCGCTGCATCCTCGTGGCACGCCCTAAGTGGGCCTGGAACCACCGCACGGCCCCCGTGGCTTTCCTTATGGTTTTGGGCCTGGGGGCCCTGTCTCTTGGGTTCAGCCTGCGGTACGGTTATCTATTGAAACTCCTCCTCTCACCTGCCAGAACCAGCATGAATTTCCATCTAGATGAAGGGAGGGTGAAGGCCGCCGTTACGATCCAGTTCCTGGTTGGGTTTCTGATCCCATTAGCCTTGATCTTGATCCCAACATTCTACATCGTTCTAGCTGCCAAGATGAGAAGGAACAGGCTGATCCAATCCACCAAGCCACTCAAGATCCTTCTTGGCTTGATCCCGGCCTTTTTCCTCTGCTGGCTGCCATATCACGTCTTCTTCTTCCTGCAGATCTCAGCTATGTACTTTCCGCCTATTCTGAACATAGGAAGTGCTTTTGCTTGTATCCTGACATATTTCAACAGTTGCCTGAACCCCATCTTCTACCTCAACATGGAGGAAGAGTTTCTGAGGTACCGGCAATGTGGACGCAACTCCCAAACGACCGACAACTCGGGGCCAGAGCTGGCTGAATAGGGAAATGGATGGAATTGTCGATATTTGCATGGAGAAAGAATTCTGTTCGCTGGGACATGTAACTTCCTCTTGATCCCCAAATTCTTTTTTTTAGCAAGTGAATTTTTTGGCCTTATTCTTAGAAGAGCCACGAGAATGATGACTGGATTAGAAAACCTGCCTTACAGCGAAAGACCCAAGGAGCGCAGTCTATTTAGCGCAGTCTATTTAGCTTAACAAAGAGAAGGTGAAGGGGTGAACCTCGCTGAGAGTCAATGAGAATATAACACAATATAACCCTGACAAAGAGTTTCGCAGTCTGGCTGTGCGTTGTGTGAAGAAATACATCATTTTATTAGTTTATATACTTTCTTTTATTTCTTTAAAACCCTCTGGCTATTAATTTCATTTGGTGACCCCTAGCTCTTGTGTTATGGGAAGGAGTAAATAACACTTCATTATTTACTTTCTCCACACCAGTCAGGACTTTATAGAGCTCTAACATATCGCCCCGTAGTTGTCTCTTTTCTAAACTGAAAAGTCCCAGTCTTCTTAATCTCTCCTCCTATGGAAGCTGTCTGAACCTTTTCCAATTCCAATATATCTTTTTTTCAATGGATTTATATAGAGGCAATATGATGTTTTCAATCTTATCTGTCCCTTTCTTAATGATTCCCAACATTCTGTTAGCTTTTTTGACGGCAGCTGCAGATTGAGTGGATGTTTTCAGAGAACTCTCCACAATGACTCCAAGATCTCTTTCTTGAGTGGTAACAGCTATTTAGACCCCATCATTGTATATGATTTAATTGGGGATCGGTCCTGCTTTGAGCAGGGGGTTGGACTAGATGACCTCCTGAGGTCCCTTCCAACCCTGATATTCTATGATTCTATGTATAGTAGGGATTATGGTTTCCAATGTGCATTACTTTGCATTTATCAACACTGAATTTCACCTGCCATTTTGTTGCCCAGTTACCCAGTTGTTTGAGAACCCTTTGTAGCTCTTCGCAGTCAGCTTTGGACTTAACTATCTTGAGTAGTTCTGTATCATCTGAAAATGATGCAGCCTCACTGTTTACCCCTTTTTCCAGACCATTTATGAATAATTGAAGAGTACTGGTCCCAGTATAGACTCCTGGGGGACACCGCTATTTACCTCTCTCCATTCTGAAAACTGTCCATTGGTTCCTACCCTTGTTTCCTATCATTTAACCAGTTATTGATCCAGGAGAGGACTTTCCCTCTAATCTCACAACAGCTTACTTTGCTTAAGAGTCTTTGGTGAGGGAACTTCTTGCTTCTGATGACCTTAAAAAAATTTCAGATTACTTTTTGCATCTTTGCTAGCTATTCTTCAAATTCTTTTTTGGTCTTCCTAATTATAGTTTTACACTTCATTTCCCAGAGTTCATGCTCCTTTCTATTTTACTCAATAGGATTTAACTTCCACTTTTTAAAGGATGCCTTTTTGCCTCTCAAAGCTTCTCTAGTTTGCTGTTTACCCACGGTGGCACTACTTTGGTTCTCTTACTATGTTTATTAATTTGGGGGATACGTTTAAGTTGAGCCTCTATAATGGTGTCTTTTAAAAGTTTCCATGCAGCTTACAGGGATTTCACTTTTGGCACTGGACCTTTTCATTTCTTTTTTACTAACTTCTTCATCTTTGCGTAGTTTTCTTTTCTGAAATTAAATGCTACCGTGGTGGGCTGTTGTGATGTTTCCCCTGCCACAGGGATGTTAAAGTCCATTATATTATTGTCACTATTACCAAGCGGTTTAGTTATATTCACCCTTATATTCAGTAATATATACCTACTCTGTATTCTTATTATTTGGGCATGGAATTATTCTCCATTGAGGTTCTATGATAGAGTTTGGTTCATTTCAGATTTTTACTTCGACTCTACGCGTTCTTTCACATATAGTGCCGCTCCCCCACCAGCACGTCCTGTTCTGTCCTTCCAATATATTTTGTACCCTGGTATTACTCATTGATTATCCTCAATTACACCATTACACCATTGATTATCCTCATTCCACCAAGTTTCTGCAATGCCTGTTTTGTCGATGTCCTCATTTAATACGTGGCACTCAAGTTCACCCATCTTATTATTTAAACTTCTAGCATTTTTATATAAGAACTAAAATGTCACTTTTTAGCTGTCTGCCATTACATGATGTAATTGAATCAACTTAGGCTTCTACTGGTGAGATTTTCAAAAGCATCTGTGTGAGTTAGGTGCTTAACTCCTAACTTCAATGGGAATTTGGCAGCTAACTCCCTTAGCCACTTTTAAAAATCTAGCCCTGTGTCTTCATTGTCAAACCCGAGCCTTCAAACCCCATGAGCCACCCCCTAACACATAATGAGATTGGTCTGGAAAGAAAGACATTTGGGATCCTCTTTTTTGCTGTATGTTTGTTTTTTTTTTGGCGGGGGGGAGGGCATGTCAGACTTTTCTCTGCAAAAACAAAAGCTGGAAATTTACCTAAAAAAAATAAGAAGCGAAAGCTGAAATTCCCACCTAATCATCTGGTTCCGGGATCTGGGGCTTGCAGGAAAACAACAAACATGGCGAACGTCGCAATGAAATTGTAAGAGTCGGCGATGCTACAAAACTCCACCAAAAGTTTCAGCAAACCAGAAATATCTAGCTCTATTACTGAAGCCAATGGAGTGAGGAGGTGTTCAAAATACTGGGGACTTTAAATAAAATGTGGGTGGCTGTGGCACTCTGTACCTCAAAACAGCACCCTGGAGCCCCCATACTCACCACGGTCATATCGATATGAACAAAGTCAGCCCTGTGAGGTATCATTAAAAAGTCTTGGTGTGTTGATTATTCATATACCGTTAAATTGTATGTGCTGTCATTGTATGGGGAGTTATGAAGTTTTGCAATGGGTGTGTTACTGAAATAAGTTGTGTTGTTGGGAACACCCAGAACCAGCCTTTCAGGTATGACCGTGGAGGAGCCAGACAGCGTTACTGGCTCGTCAGCACCCATGAAAGAATCCACTGTCTCAGGAACCGTATAAAATGGAGATTTCTCAGAGAGAGGACATAGACAATGCAAACTGTTTGACCCAAGTCATCCCAAAATGTATTTCCATCAAGGTGGAAGAAACAACAGAAGAGGGGAAGTGAATTCACCATTTGGTCTCATTCCCCCCACAACTCAACACCTGGAAACACGTCTGGAGGACAAAGACTTTGAACTTTGGTATCTGGCTGGAAGACAAGCCCAGCCTGTTCACTGAGGATGTGTCACCTGCTTGTACCGTCTGCCAGGGTGAGACACGGCTTGATTCAAATCCTGTTTAGTTTGTAGAACTCAGATGGCGAATTTCCTTTTACTTCTTGGGTGACCAACTGTGATCTTTATAATTGCGGCGTATAATCACTTTAAATCTGTCTGTAGTTAATAAACCTGTTTTATATTCTACCTAAAACTGTGTGTGTGGTTGAAGTGCTTGGGAAATCTTAGCTCGGTTGACAGAGGGGCTGGTGTTTGTACTCTCCACATTGAAGGAGGCACAGACTGGGCAATGAACTTACAGTGGCCAGGCTTCTGACCAATGCAGGATGGTACATTTCTGGGCTGCAAGGCCAGGGAGCCAGGAGGAATTGACTGGAGCCTCCCTGTTGATGGTTCATGAGTGGCTGGGAGGTCATTCGTGGAACTCAGCTGGGTGTGTCCCTGCTTGGGGATGGCCGTGGAAGTGCAGGGCCTGCCAGAGGTTTTAACTTGACACAGCATCACAGTGTGAGAGGGATACCACAGGTTGGTGGGACAGAGGGCGCAGTGGTCCCACAGTATAGCTTGCATGCTGGGAACCTCGTCACAGTGGTTTTTTATACCAGTGTCTCAATGAATCCTGTTATTCCTGGCCAAAATTCATGCAGCTTTCGCCCTTCGCTATGTCGCTGCCTGCTCTCCAGCGTCCAACAAATCCATCAGCCAGTCGTGGAACAGACAAAATGTTGTGTGGCTCGCAGCCAACGAAGTGAGAGATTTACGATCCACCCACCACCAGCAAAGCTCTCTCCAGGATGTTCGAGGAGGACCAGAGGTGAATGGCGGCCCACCCACAAATCACTCCCAACCCAGCATATCCAGGTGTGAGCTGGCTGAATTTTTCCAATGATGCGGCCGCAGCTCAGCTCCTGCTCTTGGGCTGTTGCTGCCCCGGCTGTGGTTGCCCCGGATGCTGGCGACCGTCTCTGCAGATGGGATCTCCGGCCCTACTTCATGAGAGACCCCAGAGCTGAGCCGGGCTGTTTGAGGTTTGCACCAAGCTGGCCACCTCGGAGGCTTTGCAGACTAGTGTGTGTCCAGGTGTGAACGGGCTGAATTTCCGCAATGATGCAGCTGCAGCTCAGCTCCTGCTCTGGGGCTGTGGTTGCCCCAGATGTGGGCGACCGTCTCTGCAGACGGGATCTCAGACCCTTCATCAGGAGACGCCCCAGAGCTGAGCCGAGGTGCTTGAGGCTTGCACAGAGCTGGCTGCCTCAGAGGCTTTGCAGACTCAGATTAGTGAGCATCCCCCACCCCTGATGAGACCCCCCCCTTCTCTCCCTCCCCAAGAGGACAGCTTTCTGCCCCCAGACAGAGTCCGTGGGGAGGGGAAGCTGCAGATGGTGTGTGTGTGTTGGAGGAATCAATTCTGAGATGCCGTGTCTGATTCCCCCAGGACAGATAAAACAGTGAGATTAAACCTTCCAGCTTCAATGCTAGGGTGATATCAACAATTCCCCCCCCCCCCCGCCATATCTGTCTCTGTCCCCCCACCTCCTACCCCAGGTACCTCCCTGCAACCACCCCACTCCCCACAGGAGCCTCCCCAGATCCCTCCCCGCCCCACCCATCGATGCTGTAGCCCCTGGATTGAAGTGGTTCCCATCATGTACAGGGTTTAAAGTTTGATTCAGTGGCTCTCAGCACCCCCACCTCTCATCTCCCACCCCTGCTGAACCAGCCCCCTCAAGAGGACAGCTTCCTGCCCCCAGACAGAGTCAGTGGGGGGTGGGGGGAGCAGCAGGTGGTGTGAGTGTGCTGAGGGAATCATTTATGAGATGCCATGTCTGATACCCCCAGGACATAGGTAAGAAAGTGAGAATAAAGCTTCCAGCTTCACTGTTAAGGTGAAATCCAAAATGGTCCCCCCAGATCTGTCTGTGCCCTCCCCGCCCCAGGTTCCTCCATGCCCCCTCCCCACCTCCCACACCAGCCCCTCCATAGCCTGACCTGCACCCCATAGCAGCCTCCCCAGATCCCTCCCGGTCCCTCTATTGGTGCCGTACCTCCTGGCTTGAAGTGGTTTCCATCATATACTGGGTTTACAGTTTGATTCAGTGGCTCTCAGCACCCTCAATATGCAAATTGTACCAGCAACCCTGACCCCACCCCACTCCCCACAGCAGCCCCTGAATTCCTCCCTGTTTACTTGTTTACAAAATCAGATAGCACACGAGTACTGACAGATGGATTACTTTCTAATTTTACAATATAATTATAAAATAAATTGATTGGAAAATGAATATTGTACTTACATTTCAGTGGACAGTATGTAGAGCAGTATAAACAAGTTACTGGATGTTGGTATAACTACGTTGCTCGGGGATGTGGGAAACCCCCCCCCCCCCCCCCGGGTGACGCTGTTATACCGACCTAATGCCTGGTGTAGACAACGCTTCTCCCATCAACACAGCTCCCGCCTCTCGGGGGGGTGGATTAACGACGCCGATGGGAGAAGCTCTTGTCTCAGGACAGACAGCGTCTTCACCGAGCTGCTACAGCACCACAGCTGCATCGGTGCAGCCTTCCCCGTGTAGACGTGCCCTTTGATAAACTGAACACACTGAGTGTGACGTTCCCCGCTGGTGTTGTCTGCTAGGCCTCTCCACTCCTCGACTGTGGGTGCCAGCCTTACCCCGCTCTGCTGTGAGAACCCCCACTCCTGGGCTGCTCACGCTCAGCCTCTGGCATGTAAGCTACGCCCAGCTACTTGCAACCAAATGACACTAGCCAATATCTCCAGTCCCAGACACAACCCTGGGAACCTCTGTCTTGCAGTGTCCAGTTATGCCCACTGGACACTGCAAGCTTATGTGAGTTCATCAATTTAAAAAAGAAATTGATATGTACCAGGGTTGGTATCCCAAGGGGATCCTCTGACATGCTTCAAACCAAACGCACTGCTTCAGGTAGAATAAACAAACAAATGTAATGACAATAAAGACAGATTTTATGTGATTATAAGTCAAAACATTACAAGTCAGATGTGGTCAAATGAAATAAAAGCAAGATGCACTCTAAGCTGATCTTAACACTTTTAGTGCCCTTACAAACTTAGATGCTTCTCACCACAGGCTGGCTGGTTGCTCTTTACCCTGGTTCTCCCCTTTGAACAAATGTGGCAAATGTCTCTCCCTTTTACCATGTCCTTTCTTCTCTTTTGGCTTTTCCCGCCCACCCTTCAGAGTCAGGTGAGCATTACTGAGTCTCTCTAAGCAAGGTTGAGCAATTCCCCTGGTGTGGCCTCATGCAGGTGAGACATCGCATTGTCGCTCCCTTGCAGAACAATGGCTGCTGATGGGTTGTTTGACATCCCACACAGGCGTTGGTGACTTTCCTTGCTGCTGCCTCTGGGGAGCTAAGATCTGGCTGATTCCCCCAACTTACAGCATGTTTTAGTGACCACCATGCTACACAATTCTCACAACTTCATGTGCATTGATGCTTATATATATGGATTGAGAAATGACTTGCAGCAGATCATGACCTTTCCTTACGAGGCCTGCTTTATACGTAAGATCATGATTATATGAAAATGAGGAATATGGGGGTTACAGCACGCTCCCCCAAGGTATAGAATGTCACACTGAGCTCCTGGAGTCTCTCTCTGTCAAGTCTGGGGGCCAGTCACTTAATCCTTCTCAGGGCTCGTCTCTGACCCCTCTCCAGTTGCTCAACATCCTTCTTGAAGGGTGGATGCCGGAACCGGACACAGGATCCCAGCTGTGGTCGCACCAGGGGCGGATACAGAGGGAAAATCACCTCCCTGCTCCTAATTGAGATTCCCCTGTTGATGCATCCCAGCACAGCCGCATCCCTGTTGGCTCTGGGAACTCATGTTGAGCTGAAAACTTCCCGCACACTTGAGGCCTCCAGGCAAATGACGAGAGATGATGTCAGGTTGCAGGCCGGGCTGTGGTTTGTGTGGTCTCTAGCACAGAGCGAGGGTTTCCGTAGCGTTGCCTGGCCTGTAACATGTCCTGGCAGAGGGGTGGATTCCCTGCAGCAAAGCCAGGGCTGAGAATCTCATGCATCCATCTCCCAGGGGGGCTCTGTTCGCTTTCCCAGCCAGGAGGAGCTGGAGGGCAGAGTCCCAGTTGGCATCTCATATCTAGGACCTCGCCCTGTGGAGCTGGCTGTGCATGGCTATCTCAGTCCCTGCTCCCCAGTGGGGGCCCCACTCGCCTGCTGCCAGACGTGGACAGCCAAATGCAGACATCTTGCTAGGGCCCAGCACGGGGGAGGGGTGGGGGGAGTTTGTGGTTCATGTGATATCTGCATGTAGCTGTGGCTGATGAAGTCTTTCGAGGCTTTGCAGATGTGATCAGACCCAGCCACGTCCTGTGATCTCCCCCCATTCCCCCACCCCGATATATCCGCACGTGAATGGCTTCCTGCTCTGGGCTGACCCAGTCTGGGCAAGCTGCAAATGTCGCATCGCAGACCTGGGATGGGGGTCGACTCTGAGACCGAGAAACAATTAAGGAAATGAGGTAATCCCTTCAGCTACCCCACTGGATCTCATTCTGACCCCCCCACCCGCTACCTCCTGGATCTCCCCTCTTACTGATACCCCCATCCCCTCCCTTCATCTGTTCTGAATAGAGCCGGTTGAAATTACTTGTTGGTCCTGTTTTCAGAGGTCAGGGTCCCCCACCATGCTTGTTGTACACAGACCGTGACCGAGCTTGGGGGCCCCATCTTCCAAGTGCTGCACAGACCCACAGGGAGAAACAGAGAGCTCACGCTCTAAACAGACAAATGTTTGGAGGGGAAATGGAGGCATGGGGCCGTGGTGTGACTTGTCCAGGCTCCCCAACCAGTTCAGTGACAGAGTCTGGGATGAAGCCGAGGAGTCCAGACTCCCTGTCTACCCACTAAAATAGACTAGCAATTAAAAATAATCTTTTGACTTGCTACTGGTCTCCTCTTCCCCTAGTGTTTTGCCGGGTGGCTTTTTTGTTATCATTGTCTTTTCAATCTTACTTTTCTCCTTCTGGGGAATTGCTCTCCGTCAGTGGAGGTTTCCATAGGGGGTTCTTTCGGTGGGGATTTTGCCCACACGGCTCTATTAACTCAGGTTGCCGCCCCCCCTCCCCCCCCGCCCACCAAAATGGCCCAAACCATACAAAAACTACACTTCAAAATGAAGGGGGTGGAGAAGAATCACTTTCAAAAATTCCATTATTTCAAAAGAAAAGGGGGAAACGATCATTCATTAATTTTTTCTAACCAAGAAGGGAATAACCAGCTACAGCAAAAAGATTATTTGGGAATTTTAGTAAGTATTGGTCGGGGGTCTCTCATATCTCTGTCTCTGCATCCTGGACACCCCCATTGTCAACCTCTCTTTGCCTAGAACTCCAACTTTTCAGCAAGAAGCAAAGCTGTGTGTTTCTTAAACATTTGGGTTAGTAGAAACCAAACTCTGTCCGTGTGCTCTCCTGGAGCCCGTTTCATTGCTTTTCCTTCCTTTGCTCAGTACAACATCTGCGCTTCTCGTGCCATGTCCTGAGGAGGAGGAGGAGGAGGGGATATTGTGACTGCAACTCTTCCAAGAATGGCGTTCCTCCCAATTCTCTTCCTGGTGCTGTGTGGCGTGGCCTTCCTCGCCAGGGTGCCGTTCAACGGCTATGTCCTCTCCGTCGCCAGCTGCCGTGTGGAGAGGACGGTGAGTGCTGTGTGGTTCTGGAGCCGGGCCGTGGCCGATTTCATCTTCATCGTCTTCCTGCCCCTCAGATTCACCTTCATCTTCATCCTGGACTTAGACTGGGCGAAGGGGCTGAGCAGCACCCTCACCTCCTTCCACATGTTCTTCAGCGCCTTCCTTCTCACGGCCCTCAGTGTCGATCGCTGCATCCTCGTGGCACACCCTGAGTGGGCCCAGATATGCCGCACCCCACTCCTGGCTTTCAGAATGGTTTTGGGTATGTGGGCCCTGTCTGCTGGGTTCAGCTTGTGGTACGGTGATCTCTGGGAGTTCCTGCTCTCACCTGCCAACACCGACATGAATTTCCAACTAGACGAAGGGAGGGTGAAGGCTGCCGTTGTGATCCAGTTCCTGGTTGGGTTTCTGATCCCACTAGCCTTGATCTTGATCCCAACCTTCTACATCTTTCTAGTTGCCAAGCTAAGCAACAGGCTGAACCAGTCCACCAAGCCACTTAAGATCCTTCTTGGTTGATCCCGACCTTTTTCGTCTGCTGGCTGCCGTATCACGTCTTCTCCTTCCTGCAGATCTCAGCTAAGTACCCTCTGCTATTCTGAAAATGGGAAGCGCTTTTGCTTGTGTCCCGACATATTTCAACAGTTGCCTCAACCCCATCTTCTACCTCACCATGGAGGAAGAGTTTGTGAGGTGCCGGCAACATTCACGCAGAGCCCAAAGCACAGAGAATTTGGCGGTGCCTGAATAGAGGAATGGATGGAATTTTCGATATTTGCATGGAGAAAGAAATCTGTTAGCTGTGACCCATAACTTCCTCTTGATCCCAGAATTGTCTTTTTTAGCAAGAGAATTTTTTTTGCCTTACTCAAAGAAAAGCCACAAGAATGATAGCAGGATTCGAAAACCTGCCTTAGAGTGAGAGACTCAAGGAGCCCAATCTATTTAGCTTAACAAAGAGAAGGAAAAGGGGTGACTTGATCATAATCTGTAAGTACCTACATGGGGAACAAATATTTAATAAAGGGCTCTTCAATCTACCAGAGGAAGGTCTAACACGATCCAGTGAACAGAAGTTGAACCTAGACAAATTCCAACTGGAAAGGAGGTGTAAATTTGTAATGATCAGAGTAACTGACCATTGGAGCAATTTCCCAAGGGTCATGGTAGATTCTCCATCACTGGCAATTTTAAATCAAGCTGGGATATTTTTCTAAAAGCTCTGCTCTAGGAATTATTTTTCTAAAAGCTCTGCTCTAGGAATTATTTTGGGCAGTTCTCTGGCCTGTGTGATCGGGGAGGTCATATGAGATCACACTGGTCTCTTCCAGCCTTGGAATCTATGAATCTATTATTTTAATGAAATATATTGGAGTCTTTTGTTTTTGTTCAGTTTTAGATCATTTTGGGGCATTTGGTTCTTTATGGTCTTTCCTTTTCTGCATCGCTGTGTCATTATTCTTCTCATCATCTCATCTTAACTCCCATAGCAGTGGGGCTCCAGCTCTATTTCTTTCCTATGTGTGTTGAAGATCAATGGGTCTATGAAACAAAGGGAAACATTTTCAAAAGGGTCTAAGTTCTATTTTTAAAAGTCTTTAGGCCCATAGGAACCCAGTTGTGAGTCAATGAGAACACAACATAAGAACATAAGAACGGCCAGACTGAGTCAGACCCAAGGTCCCTCTAACCCAGTATCTTGTCTTCTGACAGTTGCCAATGCCAGGTGCCCCAGAGGGAATGAACAGAACAAGTAATTATCAAGTGATCCATCCCCAGCTTCTGGAAACAGAGTCTACAGACACCATCCCTGCCCGTCTTGGCTAATAGTCATTGATAGACCTATCCTCCATGAACTTATCTCATTCTATTTTGGACCCAATTATAGACTTGGCATTTACAAAATCCTCTGGCAAAGAGTGCCACAGGTTAACTGTGCATTGTGTGAAGAAATGCTTCCTTTTGTTTGTTTTAAACCACCTGCCTATTAATTTCAATAGGTAACTTCTAGTTCTGAGAAGGAATAAATAACACTTCCCTATTTACTTTCTCCACACCCATCAGGATTTTATAGACCTGTATCATAACCCCCATTAGTCGTCTCTTTTCCAAGATGAAAAGTCCCAGTCTTGTTAATCGCTCCTCATATGGAAGATGTCCCATCCCCCTAATCATTTTTGTAGCCCTTTTCTGTACCTTTTCCAATTCCAATATAGCTTTTCTGAGATGGGGTGACCACATCTGCACACAGTATTCAAGATGTGGGCGTACCAGGGATTTATATAAAGGTGATATGATATATTCTGTCTTATTATCTGTCCCTTTCTTAATTATTTCCAACATTCCGTTCACTTTTTTGACAGCCACTGCACATTGAGTGGATGATTTCAGAGAACTGTCCACAGTGACTCCCAGATCTCTTTCTTGAGTGGAAACAGCTCATTGTATATGTATAGTTGGGATTATTTTTTCCAATGTGCATTACTTTGCATTTATTAACACTGAATTTCATCTGCCATTTTGTTGCCCAGTCACTTAGTTTTGTGAGGTCCTGTGACAGGGTGGTGGGTATGAATTGCTTAGCCAGCTCCAATTAAGGGAGGTAGGTTGGAGCTGCCTAGAGAAACCTGCACCTGATTGGCAAAGGGGAACCAGTTGCTAGCCTAATTAGCCCAGGGCTGCATAAAAGCCTCAGAGGAAGGAAGCCAGAGAGGGGCAGACAGAAGGGGAAGGAGAAGCCAGAGATTGGAAGGAGAGGGATAGCCCTGCCCTGCCCTGCCCTGCCGGCTACAAGAAAGAGAAGCCCCTATGGCTGGAACCCCCAGTACTATGTGATGAGAGGTGGTGGGTTTGCAGCGTGTAAATAAACAGCACCAGTGACTGCTAAGCCAGAAGGTCTCTCCGTGATTTTTATGGCAGAGCAGAGGCGGAACCAAGAGGGGCCCTGCTACGCCCTGCTACAGGTACCTCTACAACTCTTTGCAATCAGCTTTGGACTTAACTATCTTGAGTAGTTTTGTATCATCTGCAAATTTTGCCACCTCACTGTTTACCCCTTTTTACAGATAGTTTATATATATGATGAATAGGACTGGTCCCAGTACAGACACCTGGGAACACCACTATTTACCTCTCTCCATTCTGAAAACTGACCGTTCATTCCTGATCTTTGTTTCCTATCTTTTACCCAGTTATTGATCCATGAGAAGCCCTTCCCTCTTTTCCCCTGACAGCTCACTTTGCTTAAAGAGCCTTTGGTGAGGGACCTTGTCAAGAGCTTTCTGAAAATTTGAGTATAGTACATCATTTGGATCATCCTTGTCCACTCTTTTTTGACCCTCTCAAATTATTCTACTAGATTGGTGAGGCATGATTTTCCTCTAGAAATCCATTTTAACTCTCTCGCAACAAATCATGTTCATCCATGTGTCTGATAATTCTGTTTTTTACTATAGTTACAACCAGTTTGCTTTGTACTAAAATCAGGCTTACCAGTCTGTTATTGTTGCGATCATCTCTGAAGCCTTTTTTTAAAAATTGGTGTCACATTAGCTATCCTCCAGTCATCTGGTACAGAAGCTGATTTAAATGATAGTTTGCATACCACAGCCAGTAGTTCTGCAATTTCATATTTGAATTCCTTCAGAACTCTTGTTTGAATCCCATCTGGTCCTCATGACATTACTATTTAGTTTATCAATTTGTTCCAAAACCTCCTCTAATGACACCTCAATCTGGGACAGTTCCTCAGATTTGTCACCGAGAAAGAATGGCTCAGGTTTGGGCATCTCCCTCACATGCTCAGCTGTGAAGACCAATGCAAAGAATTCATTTAGTTTCTCCACAATGGCCTTATAGTCCTTGAGTGCTCACAGAATCATAGAGGAGGTCATCTAGTCCAATCCCCTGCTCAAAGCAGGACCAAAACCAACTAAATCATCCCAGCCAAAGCTTTGTCAAGCTGGACTTAAAAACCTCTAAGGATGGAGATTCCACCACCTCCCTAGGGAACCCATTCCAGTGCTTCACCACCCTCCTAGTGAAATCGTCTTTCCTAATATCCAACCTAGATCTCCCCCACTGCAACTTGAAAACATTGCTCCTTGTTCTGTCATCTGCCACCAGTGAGAACAGTCTAGATCCATCCTCTTTGGAACCCCCCTTCAGGTAATTGAAGGCTGCTATCAAATCCCCCCTCGTTCTTCTCTTCTGCAGACTAAATAAGCCCAGTTCCCTCAGCCTCTCCTCGTAAGTCATATGCCCCAAACCACTAATCATTTTCGTTGCCCTCTGCTGGACTCTCTGCAATTTGTCCACATCCCTTCTGTAGTGGGGGGACCAAAACTGGATGCAATACTCCAGGTGTGGCCTCAGCAGTGCTGAATAGAGGGGAATAATCACTTCCCTTGATCTGCTGGCAATGCTGCTACTAATACGGCCCAATATGCTGTTAGCCTTCTTGGCAACAAGGGCACACTGCTGACTCATAGCCAGCTTCTCATCCACTGTAATCCCCAGGTCCTTTTCTGCAGCACTGCTGCTTAGCCAGTCGGTCCCCAGCCTGTAGCGGTGCCTGGGATTCTTCCTTCCTATGTGCAGGACTCTGCACTTGTCCTTGTTGAACCTCATCAGATTTCTTTTGGCCCAATCCTCCAATTTGTCTAGGTCACTCTGGTCCCTTTAACATCTCGAGCGCCCAGTGGCCCCACTGATTTTTTAGCAGGCTTCCTGCTTCTGATGTACTTAAAATTTTTTTGCTGTTTCCTTTTGACTCTTTGGCTCACTGTTCTTCAAATTCTTGTTTGGCCTTCCTAATTATAGTTTTACACTTCATTTCCCAGAGTTTATTCTCCTTTCTATTTTCCTCACTAAGATTTAACTTCCACTTTTTAAAGGATGCCTTTCTGCCTCTCAAACACTTTTTTACTTTGTTGTTTGGCCATGGGGGCACTTGTTTGGTTCTCCTACTATGTATTTTAATTTGGGGGATACATTTGAGCCTCTGTTATGGTGTCTTAAAAACATTTCCATGCAGCTTGCAGGGATTTCAGTTTTGGCACTGTACCATTTATTTCTGTTTAACTAATTTCCTCATTTCTGTGTTCCCCTTTCTGAAATAAAATGCTACCATGTTGGGCTGATGTGGTGTTTTCGCTGCCACCGGGATGTTAAATTTAATTATATTATGGTCTATATTACCAAGCGGTTCAGTTATATTCACCCCTTGGACCAGATCCTGTGCTCCACTTAGGACTAAATCAAGAATTGCGTCTCCCCTTGTGGGTTGACTATCTGCTCCAAGAGGCAGTCATTTGAGGTGACAAGAAACTGTATCTCTGCGTCCCATCCTAAGCTGACATGTATCCAGTCAATACGGGGATACTTGAAATCCCCCATTATTAGCGAGGCTATAAACATAAAAAAATTCAATAATGTCCCTGACCATTTCACAGTAGCTATCACCATACTGGTCAGGTGGTCAGTAATATATCCCTGCTGCTATATTCTTATTATTCAAGCCTGGAATTACTATCCATCAAGATTCTATGGTACAGTTGGGTTCATTTAGGATTTTTACTTCATTTGACTCTATGCTTTCTTTCACATATAATGCAAGTCCCCCACCAGTATGACCTGTTCTGCCCTTCCGATATATTGTGTACCCTGGTATTACTGTGTCCCATTGATTATCCTTATTCCACCAAGTTTCTGTGATGCCTATTATATCAATATCCTCATTTAATACGAGGCATTCTGGTTTACCCATCTTATTATTTAGACTTCTAGCATTTGTATATAAGCACTTAAATGTCACTTTTTAGCTGTCTGCCATTACATGATGTAATTTAATTGACTTGGGCTTCTACGGGTGAGATTTGGAAAAGCACCTCTGTGAGTTAGGTGCTTAAATCATAACATCAATGGGAATTTGGCACCTAACTCCCTTGGCACTATTAAAAATGTAGTCCTGTCTCTTCATTGCCAAGCCCAGGCCTTCAAACCTGATGAGCCACCCCCTAAAATATCATGAGATTGGTTTGAAAAGAAAGACATCTGGGTTCTTCTTTTTCGCCTCCTGATTTTTTGGGGCTATTTCAAGCCTTTTTCTGCAACAACAAAGACCAGAAACTTGTGAAAAGAAAAGAGCTGAAATTTCCACCTAATTATCTGATTCCAGGATCTGGGGCTTGGAGGAAAATGAGAAACATGCTGAATGCCGCTACCAAATTGTAATATTCAGCTCTGTTTTAGAAGTCAATGGAGTGAGGAGGTGTTTAAAATATTGGGGACTTTAAATAAAATGTGGGTGTCTGTGGAACACTGTACCTCAAAACAGCACCCTGGAACCCCCATATTCACCACTGTCATATCAATATGAACAAAGTCTGCCTTGTGAGGTATCATTAAAAAAGTCTTTATCTGTTGAATTTTAATATCCTATTGAATTGTGTGTGCTGCCATTTTATGGGGAATTAGGAAGTTTTGCTGTGTGTTTGTTACTGAAATATGTTGTGATGTTGGAAACACCCAGAACCGGCCTTCCAGGTACGACAATGGAGGAGCCAGACAGCCTTAATGGCTCATCAGCACCCGTCAAGGGAAGAATCCACTAGTCCGGGAAGTGTACACAATGGAGACTTCTTGACCCATGGGGACTGCCTGAGGGCTTGGGAAATCTCAGTTCAGTTTACAAAAGCTGGTGCATGTCCTCTCCACGTCGGGGGAGACGCCGCCTGAGTAATGAACTTACAGTGGCCGGGCTTCTGACCAGGGCAGGACGGTACAGCTCTGGGGCGCAAGGCCAGGGAGCCGGGGGGAAATGATTAGAGCCTCCCTATTGATGGTTCATGAGTGGCTGGGTGAAGCATTCGTGGAACTCAGCTGGGTGTGTCCCTGCCCGGGGATGGCTGTGTAAGTGCAGGGCCTGCCAGAGGTTTGTCGCTTGACACAGCATCACAGTGTGAGAGGGATTCCCCAGGTTGGTGGGACAGAGGGCTCAGAAATCCCACAGTCCAGCTTGCACTCCGAGAACCCCGAAACAGTGGTTTTTTTTAAACCAGCGTGTCAATAAATCCTGATATTCCCGGCCAAAATTCACTCAGCTTTCACATCGCTGGCCGTTCTCCAGCATCCAACTAATCCCCCAGCCAGTCGTGGAGCAGACACTGTGTCATGTGGCTCACAGCCAATGAAGCGAGAGATTCATGATCCACTCGCCACCTGGCAAGGTCTCTCCGGGATGTTCATGGGGTGACCGGGGGTGAAGGGCGGCAGGTTCCAGCGGCACTTCATGGGCTCAAGCTGGGTCTGGTGAGTCTCCAGGTGTGAACGGGCTGAAATTTTGCAATGATGCAGCCACAGCTCAGCTCCTGCTCTTGGGCTGTGGCTGCCCCGGATGTGGAGGACCCTCGCTGTGGACAGGATCTCAGACCTTTCATCACAAGAGGCCCCAGAGCTCAGCCGAGCTTTCTGAGGCTTGCATGGAGCTGGCCATCTCAGAGGCTTTGCAGACTCAGCTTTGCGAACATCCCCCACCCTCACTGAGCTGCCCCCACCCCCACCCCCGCGTGCTCTCCCCGCAAGAAGACAGCTTCCTGTCACCAGACAGAATCCGTGCTGGGGAAGCTGTGGGTGGCGTATGTGTGTTGAGGGAATGAATTCTGAGATGCCGTGTCTGATTCCCCCAGGACATAGGCAGAAAGTGAGATTAAGCCTTCCAGCTTCCTTGCTAGGGTGAAATCCACAGTGCCCCCCCAGATATGTCTCTGCCCCCCAAGCCCTACCCCAGGTTCCTGCCACCATCCCACCCCCCACAGCAGCACCCCCCAGATCCCTACCCTCTCCCCATAGCAGACTCCCCAGATCCCTTTTGCCCCCCCCCACCTGCTCTCTAAAGCATCCTCCCCAGATCTGTCCCTGACCCCCCAGTCGGTGCCGCATCCCCTGGATTGAAGTGTTTCCCATCATATACAGCGTTTAAAGTTTGATTCAATGGCTCTCAGCACCCCCACTATACAAATTGTTCCAGGAACCCTGTTCCCTACCCTACCCACTCCCCAAAACAGTGCCCCCCAAATTCCTTCCTCTCACGTGTATAAACATCCCCCATGCCCCATCCCAGAGGTGGCCACATCTCAGTGTGAAATGACCCTATAGACCAGTGGCTCTCAACCTTTCCAGACTACTGTACCCCTTTCAGGAGTCTCGTTTGTCTTGTAAACCCCTAGGTTTCTCCTCACTTAAAAAGTGTGCTAGTGTGTCACAGCACACTCGTACTGACAGACGGTTTCTGTTCTCACTTTACCATATAATTATAAAATAAATTGATTGGAATTTAAATATTGTACTTACATTTCAGTGGACAGTATATAGAGCAGTATAAACAAGTCATTGTATGAAATTTTAGTTTCTACTGACTATGCGAGTGCTTTTTATGTAGCCTGTTGTAAAACTTGGCAAATATCTGGGTGAGCTGGTGCACCCCTTGGAAGATCTCTGCGTACCCGAAGTGGTATGCATACCCCGGGTTGAGAACCTCTGCTATAGACTGGTATCCAAAGGCTCAGGGCTGACGATGGCAGTAAAATCACCTGGCCAGTAGATGGCAGCACACGTGCAATTCAGGTGCTTGTCCTAAACTGGAAATCAAGTCACCCCTTACCCTTACCCTTGGCTTGAGCTTCTACATTAAGCCGCTACAGCGCCACAGCTGCACTGGTGCAGCCTTCCCCGTGTAGACGTGTCCTCTGATCAGCTGAACTGACTGAGCTCCTGGAGTCTCTCTCTGCCAAGCCCGGGGGCCAGTCCGTTAATCCTTCTCGTGGCTCTTCTCTGACCCCCTCCAGCTGCTCAGCATCCTTCTTGAAGGGAGGGCGCCAGAACCGGACACAGGATCCCAGCAGCGATCGCACCAGGGCTGCATCCAGAGGGGAAATTACCTCCCTGCTGCTAATCGAGACTCCCCTGTTGATGCATCCCAGCATGGCTGGAGCCCTGTTGGCCCTGGGAGGTCACGTTGAGCTGAAAAGTGTCCCCACGCCTGAGGCCTCGAGGCAAATGACGAGGGACGAAGGCAGGTTGGAGGCCGGGCTGTGGTTTGTGTGGTCTCCAGCTCAGAGCGAGGGTTTCCTTAGCATTAGCTGGCCTGTAACGTGGCCCAGGCCGAGGGGTATGTAACCTGCAGGAAAGGCAGGGCTGGGAATCTCATGTGGCCAACTTCCAGTGGGGCTCTGTTCACTTTCCCTAGCCAGGAGGGGCTGGAGGGCAGAGTCCCAGCTGGTGTCTCTGCTCCTGGCACATCACATGGGGGAGTCAGCTGGACATGGCTGTCTCAACCCCTGCTCTCTTCTGGGGGCCCTGCCGTCTGCCCCCAGATGTGGGTAGCCAAATGCAGACACCTTGTGATTCATGAGACGTCTGCATGTAGCAGTGGGCACCAGAGGCCTTCCAGGCTTTGCAGACATGATCGGACCCAGCCACGTCCTGTGATCTCCCGCATTGCCCCCACCCTCCCAGATATATCCCCACATGAACAGCTTCTTGTTGGCACCTAACTCCCTTAACCACTTTTTAAAATTTAGTCCTGTCTCTTCATTGCCAAACCCAAGCCTTCAAAACTCATGAGCAACTAAGATATCATGAGATTTGTTTGAAAAGAAAGACATTTGGGTTTCTTCTTTTTTTGCCTTACGATTTTTTTTGCGGGGTGCACATTTCAAGCTTTTCCCTGCAAGAATGAAGGCTGGAAACTTACTTAAAAAAAAAGAAAAGAAAGCTGAAATTCCCAGATAATCATCCGATTCCAGGATCTGGGGTTTGGAGGAAAAGGACAAGCATGGCGAATGCCGCAACCAAACTGTTAGAGTTGGCGACACTACAAAAATACACCAAAAGTTTTAGAAAACAATAAATATCCAGCTCTGTTTTGGAGACCAATGGAGTGAGGAGGTGTATAAAATATTGGGGACTTTAAATAAAATGTGGGTGGCTGTGGCACTCTGTACCTCAAAACAGCACCCTGGAGCCCCCATATTCACCACGGTCATACCAATATGAACAAAGTCTGCCTTGTGAGGTATCATTAAAAAGTCTTGATCTGTTGATTATTAATATCCTTGTCAATTGTATGCGCTGTCATTGCATGGGGAGTTATGAAGTTTTGCTATGTGTCTGTTTCTGAAATGAGTTGTGATGTTGGCAACACCCACAACCAGCCTTTCAGGTTCGACAATGGAGGAGCCAGACAGCGTTACTGGCTCACCAGCACCCACCCAAGAATCCACTATCTCAGGAACTGTATAAAATAGAGATTTCTGAGAGAGAGCAAGTAGACAATGGAGACTTTGAACTGTAGCAATTTGGTATCCAGCTGGATATTGAGGAACTGGATATTGAGGAACTGATACCTCCATTTGGTATTCAGCCTGTGAACTGAGGAACTGTAACCTGCTTGAACCATCTGCCAGCGTGATACATGGCTTGATTCAAATCCTGTCTAGTTTATTTAACTCAGACTTCAAGTTTACTTTTACTTGTTGTGTAAACAGCTGTGATCTCTATGCTTGCTGCTTATAATCACTTTAAATCTGTCTGTAGTTAATAAACCTGCTTTTATATTCTACGTAAAACTGTGTGTTTTGATTGAAGTTCTTGGTAAAACTCAGCTCAGTTTCTAAAGCTGGTGTTTGTGCTCTCCACATCAGGGGAGGTGCAGACTGGGTAATGAACTTTCACTTGCCAGGCTTCTGACCAATGCAGGACTGTACATTTCTGAGCTGCAAGGCCAGGGAGCTGGGGGGAATTGATGGGAGCCTCCCTATTGGTGGTTCATGAGGGGCTGGGAGGTCATCCATGGAACTCAGCAGGGCGTGTCCCTGCCTGGGGATGGCTGTGGAGTGTAGGACCTGCCAGAGGTTTGCAGCCTGACACAGCATCACAGTGTGAGAGGGGTACCCCCAGTTGATGGGGCACAGGGCTCAGATGTCCCACTGTCCACATTGCACAGCAGGAACCCCTTCACCGTGACTTTTTAAACCCGTGTCTCAATGAATCCTGATATTCCCAGTCAAAATTCATGCAGCTTTCACCCTTCGCTGCGTTGCTGGCCATTCTCCAGATTCCAACCCATCCACCAGCCAGTTGTGGAGCAAACACAATGTCATGTGTCTCACAGCCACTGAATCAAGAGAATCACAATCTACTTGTACCCCTTTCAGGATTCTCATTTGTCTTGTGTACCCCCAAGTTTCTCCTCACTTTAAAACTGATTACTTACAAAATCAGATATAAATACACAAGTTTCCCAGCACATTAGTACTGATAAATAGTTTACTTTTTCATTTTACCATATAATTGTAAAACAAATGAATTGGAATATATATATTGTACTTACATTTCAATGGATAGTATATACAGCAGTATAAAAAAGTCATTGTATGAAATTTAAGTTAGTACTGACCATGCTGGTGCTTTTTATGTAGCCTGTTGTAAAATAGATAAATATTTAGATGAGCTGATGACGTACCCCCAGGAAGATCTCTGTGTAACCCCAGGGGTGAATGTACCCCTGGTTGAGAACCACTGCTGTAGACTGGTATCCAAAGGCTCAGGGCTGTCAATGGCTGTAAAACCACCTGGCCAGTAGTTGGAAAAATCCATGAAATTCAGTTGCTTGTCAGAAACTGGCAATCAAGTCACCACGTCACCTTCCCTTTCATTTGGTCTGCACTAGCAACTGATTGTGGTGTAACTACGTCGCTCATGGGTGTGGAAACCCACCACCCCTGGGTGACTCTGTTATACTGACCTAATGCCCGGTGTAGACAATGCTTCTCCCATCAGGACAGCTACCGCCTCTTGGGGGGGTGGATTAACGACGCCGATGGGACAAGCTCTCCCGTCAGCACAGACAGCGTCTTCACCGAGCCGCGACAGGGCCGCAGCTGCATCGGTGCAGCCTTCCCCGTGTAGACGTGCCCTTTGATAAAATGAACAGCCTCAGCTCCTGGAGTCTTTGTCTGTCAAGCCTGGAGTCCAGTCCATTAATCCTTCTCATGGCTCTTCTCTGACCCCTCTCCAGCTGCTAAACATCCTTCTCGAAGGGTGGGCACCAGAACCGGACACAGGATCCCAGCGGCGGTCGCACCAGGGCCGGATCCCGAGGGAAAATCACCTCCCTGCTCCTAATTGAGAAAAGTGTCCCCACGCCTGAGGCCTCCAGGCAAATGACGAGAGATGAAGGCAGGTTACAGGCCGGGGTGTGGTTTGTGTGGTCTCTAGCACAGAGCGAGGGTTTCCTTCGTGTTGGCTGGCCTGTTACGTGGCCTGGGGCCGAGGGGTGGGTTCTCTGCAGCAAAGGTGGGGCTGAGAATCTCATGCATTCCACTCCCAGCGGGGCTCTGTTCACTTTCTCCAGCCAGGAGGGGCTGGAGGGCAGAGTCCCGGCTGGCGTCTCTGCTCCTGGGACCTCACACGGTGAAGTCTGCTGGATGTGGCTGTCACAGCCCCTGCTCTCTGATGGGGGCCCCGCCTGCCTGCCCACAGAAGTGGACAGCCGAATGCAGACACCTTGCTAAGGACCAGCAGCGGGAGGGGAGCTGTTAGAGGGCTTTCCCTTCACACTCCCACTTCCCTGGTTCTTGTCACACAGACAGCAAGCAGCAAAAGACCAGAAGTCCATAGTGCAGACAATGGGATGTTTATTGGGGTTACTGTCCAGCAAGCATGATTCCAATTTCCCTTCCCCCCACTTCCTGTTTGACCCCAGTTTATATAGTAATATTCTCAGCTATACTTTAACCAATTATTTTACTGAAATTTAACTAACCAATCCTAACAGATTGTAAAATCATTCTCTAACCAATTATATCCCACTACCCTAATTAATTTACACCTGGTAAAATTAATTATACAACAGATAGAAACAATTAGAGAACCAGACAGATTAAGAATAGAAAAGTGCGGGGCATAAAGATAAAGCATTCAGAAAAGAGGGTTTCACAACCACAACCATTGTTAAGTGATTTCTTGCCAGACAGGATGCCATCAAACTAAATTTTCTTTAACCATATTAAGATCTGTTTCTTTATCTGGTGGAGATGGACACTGTGATAAATATAAAGGGAAGGGTAACCACCTTTCTGTATACAGTGCTATAAAATCCCTCCTGGCCAGAGGCAAAATCCTTTCACCTGTAAAGGGTTAAGAAGCTAAGATAACCTCGCTGACACCTGACCCAAAATGACCAATGAGGGGACAAGATACTTTCAAATCTGGAGGGGAGGAAAAAGGCTTTTGTCTGTCTGTGTGATACCTTTGCCGGGAACAGATCAAGGATGCAAACCCTCCAACTCCTGTAAAGTTAGTAAGTAATCTGGCTAGAAAATGTGTTAGGTTTTCTTTGTTTTGGCTTGTAAATTCGCTGTGCTGGAGGGAATGTCTATTCCTGGTTTTGTGTCTTTTTGTAAATTAAGGTTTTGCCTAGAGGGATTCTCTATGTTTGGAATCTGACTGCCTGTGAGATTATCTTCCATTTTAATCTTACAGAGTGTTTCTTTTATCTTTGTTTTGTTCTTCTAATAAAGTTCTGTTTTTTTAAGAATCTGATTGGGTTTTTAGGGTCCTAAGAAACCCAAGCTGGTCTGTGCTCAACTTGTTTATTCTCAAGCCTCCCCAGGAAAGGGGGTGTAAGGACTTGGGGGCATTGCTGGGGGAAGAGGAACTCCAAGTGGTCCTTTTCCCTGGTTCTTTGTTAGTGCGCTTGGTGGTGGCAGCGTACCCTAGTCCAAGGGCAAAGATTTTGTGCCTTGGGGAAGTTTTTAACCTAAGCTGGTAGAAATAAGCTTAGGGGGTCTTTCATGCGGGTCCCCACGTCTGTACCCCAGAATTCAGAGTGGGGAAGGAACCTTGACCGACACTATCAAGATAGGATCGTCTTCCTAACAGCCCAATAGCACCTTATTTCAATGTGACTGGTTTGGGATGTGAGGATGTGACTTTTTGCTTCCCATCTTAGGGCTGCCCCTACTGCTTAGCCAAAGGCCGTAGCCTAAGAACAAGGCCTCAGAATATCCCAGTGAGAGAAGGCCCAGACACAGGCAGACTGTGATTTTCATTCTTTGTTTTTATACCCCTGTAACTAGCTAAGTGATAAAAATACACCTAAGCTCTTAAAGAATAGACCTGTACGGGGCAGGCCTGAATTTCTATATTCTAACAGGCGCTTGTGTTTTGTACTGGGACCAGTGCTGTTCAACATATTCATAAACTATCCGGAAAAAGGGGTAAACAGTGAGGTGGCAAATTTGTCAGATAATACAAAACTACTCAAGAGAGTTAAGTCCAAAGAGGACTGCAAGGAGTTACAAAGGTGTCTCACAAAACTGGGTGACTGGGCAACAAAATAGCAGATGAAATTCAGTGATGATAAATGCAAAGTAATGCACATTGGAAACCATAACCCAACTATACATATACAATGATGGGGTCTAAATTAGCTCTTACTGGCCCCTCTTGTTTTTTAGCAGGCTTCCTGCTTCTGGTGTACTTAAATAATTTTTTGCTAATACTTTTTCAGTCTTTAGCTAGTTCTTCAAATCGTTTTTTCTTTCCTAATTATATTTTCAGTTGCCAGAGTTTATGCTCCTTTCTATTTTCCTCAATAATATTTAACTTCCAGTTTCTAAAGGATGCCTTTTTGCCTCTCAGAGCTTCATTACTTAGTTGTTTATCCATGGTGGCACTTGTTTGGTTCTCTTATTATGTTTTTTAATTTGGGGTATACATTTGAGCTTCTAATATGGTGTTGATAAAAAGGTTCCATGCAGCTTGCAGGGATTTCACTTTTGGCACTGGACCTTTTCATTTCTGTTTATCTAACTTCCTCATTTTTGCGTTGTTCCCCTTTCTGAAATTAAATGCTACCGTGGTGGGCTGCTGTGGTGTTTCCACTGCAACAGGGATGTTAAATTTAATTATATTATCATAGAATCATAGAATATCAGGGTTGGAAGGGACCTCAGGAGGTCATCTAGTCCAACTCCCTGCTCAAAGCAGGACCAATCCCCAATTAAATCATCCCAGCCAGGGCTTTGTCAAGCCTGACCTTAAAAACATCTAAGGAAGGAGATTCCACCACCTCCCTAGGTAACGCATTCCAGTGTTTCACCACCCTCCTAGTGAAAAAGTTTTTCCTAATATCCAACCTAGACCCCCCCCACGGCAACTTGAGACCATTCCTCCTTGTTCTGTCATCTGCTACCACTGAGAACAGTCTAGATCCATCCTCTTTGGAACCCCCTTTCAGGTAGTTGAAAGCAGCTATCAAATTCCCCCTCACTCTTCTCTTCTGCAGGCTAAACAATCCCAGTTCCCTCAGCCTCTCCTCATAAGTCATGTGTTCCAGTCCCCCAGTAATTTTTGTTGCCCTCCGCTGGACTCTTTCCAATTTTTCCACATCCTTCTTGTAGTGTGGGGCCCAAAACTGGACGCAGTACTCCAGATGAGGCCTCACCAATGCTGAAGAGAGGGGAATGATCACATCCCTCGATCTGCTGGCAATGCCCCTACTTATACCTCCCAAAATGCCATTGGCCTTCTTGGCAACAAGGGCACACTGTTGACTCATATCCAGCTTCTCGTCCACTGTTACCCCAGGTCCTTTTCCGCAGAACTGCTGCCGAGCCATTCGGTCCCTAGTCTGTAGCAGTGCATTGGGTTCTTCCGTCCTAAGTGCAGAACTCTGCACTTGTCCTTGTTGAACCTCATCAAATTTTTTTTGGCCCAATCCTCTATTTTGTCTAGGTCCCTCTGTATCCTATCCCTACCCTCCAGCGTATCTACCTCTCCTCCCAGTTTAGTGTCATCTGCAAACTTGCTGAGGGTGCAATCCACACCATCCTCCAGATCATTAATGAAGATATTGAACAAACCCGGCCCCAGGACCGACCCTTGGGGCACTCCACTTGATCCCAGCTGCCAACTAGACATGGAGCCATTGATCACTACCCGTTGAGCCTGACAATCTAGCCAACTTTCTATCCACCTTATAGTCCATTCATCCAGCCCATACTTCTTTAACTTGCTGGCAAGAATACTGTGGGAGACCATGTCAAAAGCTTTGATAAAGTCAAGGAACAACACGTCCACTGCTTTTCCCTCATCCACAGAGCCAGTAATCTCGTCATAGAAGGCAATTAGATTAGTCAGGCATGACTTGCCCTTGGTGAATCCATGCTGACTGTTCCTGATCACTTTCCTCTCCTCTAAGTGCTTCAAAATGGATTCCTTGAGGACCTGCTCCATGATTTTTCCAGGGACTGAGGTGAGGCTGACTGCCCTGTAGTTCCCAGGATCCTCCTTCTTCCCTTTTTTAAAGATTGGCACTACATTAGCCTTTTTCCAGTCATCCGGGACTTCCACCAATCACCATGAGTTTTCAAAGATAATGGCCAATGGCTCTGCAATCACATCTGCCAACTCCTTTAGCACTCTCGGATGCAATGCATCCGGCCCCATGGACTTGTGCTCGTCCAGCTTTTCTAAATAGTCCCGAACCACCACTTTCTCCAAAGAGGGCTGGTCACCTCCTCCCCATGCTGTGCTGCCCAGTGCAGTAGTCTGGGAGCTGACCTTGTTCGTGAAGACAGAGGCAAAGAAAGCATTGAGTACATTAGCTTTTTCCACATCCTCTGTCACTAGGTTGCCTCCCTCATTCAGTAAGGGGCCCACACTTTTCTTGACTTTCTTCTTGTTGCTAACATACCTGAAGAAACCCTTCTTGTTACTCTTAACATCTCTTGCTAGCTGCAACTCCAGGTGTGATTTCACCTTCTTGATTTCACTCCTACATGCCCGAGCAATATTTTTATACTCTTCCCTGGTCATTTGTCCAATCTTCCACTTCTTGTAAGCTTCTTTTTTGTGTTCAGGATCAGCAAGGATTTCACTGTTAAGCCAAGCTGGTCGCCTGCCATATTTACTATTCTTTCTACACATCAGGATGGTTTGTCCCTGTAACCTCAATAAGGATTCTTTAAAATACAGCCATTATGGTCACTATTACCAAGCGGTTAAGTTATATTCACATCTTGGACCAGATCCTGTGCTCTACTTAGCACTAAATCAAGAATTGCCTCTCCTCTTGTTGGTTCCAGGACTAGCTGTTCCAAGAAGCAGTCAATTAAGGTGTCAAGAAACTCTATCTCCTCATCCCATTCTGAGGTGACATGTATCCAGTCAATGTGGGGATAGTGGAAATCCCCCCTTCTTATTGAATTGTTTTTGTTTCAATAACGTCTCTAATTTCCCAGAACATTTCACAGTCACAATCAGCATCCTGGTCAGGTTGTCGGTAGTATATCTCTACTGCTGTATTCTTATTATTCAGGTATGGAATTACTATGCATCGAGATTCTATGGTACAATTTGGGTCATTTCAGATTTTTACTTCATTTGATTCTACGCTTTTTTCGCATATATTCCCACTCCCCCACCAGCACGGTCTGGTCTGTCCTTCCGATGTAATTTGTACCCTGGTGTTACTGAGTCCCATTGATTATCCTCATTCCACCACATTTCTGTGATGCCTATTATGTCAATCTCCTCATTTAGAACAGGGCACTCTAGTTCACCCATCTTATTATTTAGACTTTTAGCATATGTATATAAGCACTTTAAAAAATTGTCACTTTTTAGCTGTCTGCCATTACATGATGTAATTGAATTGATTTAGGCTTCTATGGATGAGATTTTGAAAAGCACCTATGTGATAGCATAGCAAAAGATCTTTCCAGCAAGCTGGAAGAAACTATAAAAGAGGGGAAGTGACGTCACCACTTGGCCTCACTCGCCCCACAACTCAACACCTGGAAACATGTCGGGAGGACAAAGACTTTGACCTGGGGAAGTTTGGTATCGGTCTGAAAGACAAGCCCAGCCTGTGTATTGAGGGACTGTCACCTGCTTGTACAATCTGCAAGGGTGAGACATGGCTTGATTAAAATCCTGTCTAGTTTATTTTACTCAGACTGTGAATTTACTTTTATTTCCTGTGTAACCAACTCTGATCTCTACGCTCACCACTTATAATCACTTAACATCTATCTGTCTGTAGTTAATAAACCTGTTTATTATTCTACCTAAAACGATGTGTTTTGATGGAAGTCCTTGGGAAATCTCAGCTCAGTTTACAAAGGCTGGTGTTTGTGCTCTCCACATCAGGAGAGGCACAGACTGGGTAATGAACTTACACTTGCAAGGATTCTGACCAATGCAAGAATGTACGTTTCTGGGCTGCAAGGCCAGGGAGCCGGGGGGAATTGACTGGAGCCTCCCTGTTGATGGTTCATCAGTGCTGGGAGGTCATTCATGGAACTCAGCTGGGTGAGTCCCTGCCTGGGGATGGCTGTGGAAGTGCAGGACCTGCCAGAGGTTTGCAGCTTGACACAGTGTCACAGTGTGAGAGGGATACCCCAGGTTGGTGGGACAGAGGGCTCAGCGGTCCCACAGTCCAGATTGCATGCCGGGAACCCTGTCACATTGGCTTTTTAAACCCGTGTCTCAATGAATCCTGATATTCCCGGACAAAATTCATGCAACTTTCACCCTTCACTATGTCGCTGGCCCCCAGCCAGTCACGGAGCAGACTCTATGTCATGTGGCTCACAGACAACGAAGTGAGAGATTGACGATCCACCCGCCACATGGCAAGGTCTCTCCAGGACATTTGAGGGGTGACGGGGGGGGAAGGGTGGCAGGATCCACCCATGAATCACTCCCGACCCAGCAGCACTTCGGGGGCCCAAGCTGGGTCTGGTGTGTTTCCAGGTGTGAACGGGCTGAATTTTTGCAATGATGCAGCCGCAGCTCAGCTCCTGCTCTGGGGCTGTTGCTGCCCCGGATGTGGGCGACCGTCTGTGCAGACGGAATCTCAGACCCTTCCCCACGAGCGGCCCCAGGGCTGAGCCGAGCTGGTTGAGGCTTGCACGGAGCTGGCTGCCTTGGAGGCTTTTCAGACTCAGCTTTGTGAGCATCTCTCACCCTGCATGCTCCCTCCCCTTTGAGGACAGCTTCCTGCCCCCAAACAGACTCTGGGGTGGGGGGGGAGCTGCAGGTGTTGTGTATGTGTTAAGGGAATCAATTCTGAGATTCTGAGTCTGATTCACCCAGGACATAGGTAAGAAAGTGAGATTAAACCTTCCAGCTTCAATGCAAGGGTGAAATCCACAATCCCCTCCCTCTCTCTCCCCCCCCCCGACCTCTCCCTGCCCCTCTGGCTGCAGCCCCCTGGCTTGAAGTGGTTCCCATCATATATATGATTTACAGTTTGATTCAGTGGCTCTCAGCACCCCCACTGTTCAAATTTTTCCAGCAACCCTGACCCCACCCCACTCCCCACAGCAGCCCCCCTGTTACCTGTCTAAACAGCCCCCATGCCCCACCCCAGAGGCGGCCATCATCAGGATGGCCCATTTCTCCTTCTTGCCATCTGTTTGAAAGGGGCCATCCTGATTATCACGACAAAAGTTTTTTTTTCTCCCGCTGATAATAGCTCATCTTAATTGATTAGTCTCGTTACAGTTGGTATGGCAACACCCATTGTTTCACGTTCTCTGTATATATCTATCTATCTTCCCACTGTATTTTCCACTGCATGCGTCCGATGAAGTGGGTTTTAGCCCACGAAAGCTTACGCCCAAATAAATTTGTTCGTCTCTAAGGTGCCACAAGTCCTCCTCGTTCTCTTTTTTGCTGTAGACTGTTATCCAAAGGCTCAGGGCTGACGATGCCAGTAAAACCATCTGACCACTAGATGGCAGCAGATGTACAATTCCGGTGCTTGTCCTAAGCTGGCAATCGAGTCACCCCGTCCCCTTCCCTTTCGCGTGGTCTACACTAGTAACGGATGTTGGTATAACTACGTCGCTCGGGGGTGCGGAAAACCCTCCACCCCCGGTGATGCTGTTATGCTGACCTAAGGCCTGGTGTAGAGGATGCTTCTCCCGTCAGCACCGCGACCCCCTCTCGGGGGGGTGGATTAACGGCGCCAATGGGAGACGCTCTCCCGTCAGCACAGACAGCGTCTTCACTGGGCCGCTTCAGCGCCGCAGCTGCATCGGTGCGGTCTTCCCCGTGTAGACGTGTCCTCTGATCAACTGAACTGACTGAGCTCCTGGAGTCTCTCTCTGCCAAGCCCGGGGGCCAGTCCATTAATCCTTCTCGTGGCTCTTCTCTGACCCCTCTTTAGTTGCTCAACATCCTTCTTGGGGGGGACGGGGGGGGGGCGCCAGAACCGGACACAGGATCCCAGCAGCGGTCGCACCAGGGCCAGATCCAGAGGGAAAATCACCTCCCTGCTCCTAAGTGACATTCCCCTCTTCAAGTATCCCAGCATGGCTGCAGCCCTGTTGGCCCTGGGAGGTCACGTTGAGCTGAAAAGTGTCCCCACGCCTGAGGCCTCCAGGCAAAAGACGAGAGACGAAGGCAGGTTGCAGGCTGGGCTGTGGTTTGTGTGGTCTCTAGCACAGAGCGAGGGTTTCCTTAGCGTTGCCTTGCCTATATCGTGTCCCAGGCTGAGGGGTGGGGTCCCTGCAGCAAAGGCAGGGCTGAGAATCTCCCGCGTCCCACCACCAGTGGGTCTCTATTCACTTTCCCCGGCCAGGAGGGGCTGGAGGGCAGTGTCCCAGCTGGCGTCTCTGCTCCTGGAAGCTCGCCAGGGGGACTCAGCTGGAAGTGGCTGTCTCAGCCCCTGCTCTCTGCTGGGGCCCCACCATCCGCCCCCGGATGTGGACAGCCGAATGCAAACACCTGGCTAGGGTCCAGCAGGGGGGAGCTTGTGGTTCTCGGGATGTCTGCATGCAGCAGTGGGTGTCAGAGGCCTTCCAGGCTTTACAGATGTGATTGGACCCAGCCATGTCCTGTGAGCTCCACCCATTGTCCCCCCCTTTCAGATATATCCACCCATGAACAGCTCCCTGCTCCGGGCTAAGCCAGTCTGGGCGAGCTGCAGGCATCACGTTGGAGACCTAGGACAGGGGTTGACTCTGGGACACTGCGTGCCCCCAAATCACGGGTAAGGAAATGAGGTAAACCCTTCAGCTGTCCCATTGGATCTCATTCTACCCCCACCCCCACTAGCTCCTGGATCTCCCCTCTTCCTGCTGCCCCCATCCCCTCTCCTCATCTGCTCCGCATAGCGCCAGTTGAAATTATTTGTGGGTCCTGTTGTCAGAGGTCAGGGTCCCCCATCGTTCTGGGTGCTGAACAGACCCCAACCAAGGTCGGGGGCCCCATCACAGCAGGCAGTGCACAGACACTGACTGAGATCGGGGGCCCCATCGTGCCAGGCACTGCACAGACCCAAAGGGTGAAACAAGCCTGGGCACAATAAGCTCACACTCTGAACAGACGACTGTTTGGAGGGTAAACTGAGTCACGGGGCCATGACATGACTTCTCCAACCTCCCCAAGCAGAGTCTGGAATGGGACCCAATCATCCTGACTCCCCGTCTAAAGACTAAAATAGACTCTTGCAATATCCTTCCTTTTGGCTTGTGACTGGTCTCTTCTTCCTCTTGTGTTTTGCCGGGTTGCTTTTTTTGTCGTTGTTGTTTCAATATTACTTTTCTCCTCCTTGAAAGCCGCTCTCCATCACTTGAGGTTTTTACAGGGAGGGGTTCTTTCGGTTGGGATTTTGCCCACCCGGCTTCACTAACTCACCCTCCTAAAAAGGCCCAAACCACACAAAAACTCTGCTTCAAAATGAAGGGGGCGAGGGGGAAGAATCACTTTAAAAAATTCCATTATTTCAAAAGAAAGGGGGGAAACGATCATTCATTAATTTTTTTTTTAAACCAAGACGGGGGGAAGGGGTCTCTCCTTTCTCCGTCTCTGAATTCTGGTCCACCACCACCCTAATTGTCCACTGCCCCTTTCCTAGAAATCCAACTTTTCAGAAAGAAGCTGGATTTTTTTTTAATATTTCGTTTAGTCAAAAAAACCGATATTATGTTAAAACAAAAATGTTCGGGCAGAGAATAGACACAAGTCCTGCATCTTGGCAGGGGAATAGATTAGATGACCCTTGGGGTCCTCTTCTAGCCCTCTGGCTCTACGCTTCTAAGGTGTTTGAACCATTGGTACCATTGGCCTAAAAATATTTGATCCTGTCTGAGTTCAGCTCAGGACTGGGGGAGTATATAAGCTCTGCAGGTGTCTTGCTCTGTCCTTGTCCTCTCCTGGAGCCCGTTACATTGGTCTTCCTTCCTTTGCTCAGTACAACGTCTGCGCTGCCCCCACCAAGCCCTGAGGAGAAGGAGGGGATATTGTGACGGTAACTCCTCTGAGAATGGTGTTCCCAATCCTCTCTCTGGTGCTGAGTGCCGTGGCCTTCTTCACCGGGCTGCCGTTGAACGGGTACGTCGTCTTTGTCACCAGCTGCCGTACAGGGAGGACGGCCAGCGCCGTGTGGTTCCTGAACCGGGCCGTGGCCGATTTCCTCTTTATCGTCTTCCTGCCAATCAGATTCATCTTCATCCTGAACTTAGACCAGGCCAAGATACTGAACAACACCGTTATCTCGCTCCACATGTTCTCCAGCGCCTTCCTCCTCACGGCCCTCAGTGTCGATCGCTGCATCCTCGTGGCGCGCCCTGAGTGGACCCGGAACCACCGCACACCCCTCCTGGCTTTCATGATTGTTATAAGCCTGTGGGCCATGTCTGTTGGGTTCAGCTTGCGGTATGGTGATCTCTGGGAATCCCTGCTCTCACCGGCCAGTATACACATGAATGTCCCACTGGATGAAGGGAGGGTGAAGGCTGCCTTTGTGATGCAGTTCCTAGTCGGGTTTCTGATCCCATTAGCCTTGATCTTAATCCCAACCTTCTACATCATTCTAGCTGCCAAGATGAGAAGGAACAGGCTGATCCAATCCACCAAGCCACTCAAGATCCTTCTTGGCTTGATCCCGACCTTTTTCATCTGCTGGCTGCCATATCACGTCTTCTCCTTCCTGCTGATCTCACCTAAATACCCCCTGCCTTTTCTTGTCACAGAAAGCAATTTTGCTTGTATCCTGTCATATTTCAACAGCTGCCTCAACCCCATCTTCTACCTCACCATGGAGGAAGAGTTTCTGAGGTACCGGCATCGTGCACGCAACCCTCAAACCACCGACAACTCAGGGCCGGAGCCGGCTGAATAGGGGAATGGATGGAACCGTTGATATTTCTATGGAGAAAGAATTCTGTTCGCTGGGACACGTAACTTCCTCTTGATCCCAAAATTGTCTTTTTTAGCAAGTGAATTTTTTGGCCTTATTCATAGAAGAGCCACAAGAATGATTTCTGGATTAGAAAACCTGCCTTACAGTGAGAGACTCAAGGAGCGCAGTCTATTTAGCTTAACAAAGAGAAGGTGAAGGGGTGAGTTGATCACAGTCTGTAAGTACCTACATGGGGAACAAATATTTAATAACGGGCTCCTTAATCTAGCAGAGGAAGGTCTAACATGATCCAGTGAACAGAAGTTGAACCTAGACAAATTCAGACTGGAAAGGAGGTGTAAATTTGTAACGGTCAGAGTAACTGACCCTGGCTTTAGCAGGCCAATGCTCAAACCGCTGAGCTATCCTTCACCCCGATATGTCCTTTTCTATGTCTTCATGTCCTTATTTTTCTCATCATGTCATTTTTGCTGCCAGTGGGGCTCCAGCTCTTCTTCCCTGTGTTTCTTGAAGATCAATGGATCTATGAAAGAAAGGGTAACATTTTCAAAAGGGTCTAAGTTCTATTTTTTAAAGTGTTTAGGCCCTTGGAACCTTGCTGAGAGTCAATGAGACATAAAATAAGAATGGCCATATTGTGTAAGAGCAAAGGTCCATCCAGCGCAGTATCCTGTTTTTTGACAGTGGCCAATGCCAGGTGCCCCAGGGGGAATGAACAGAACAGGGGATCATCAAGTGATCCATTCCCTGTCACCCATTCCTAGCTTCTGGTAAACAGAGCCTAGGGACACCATCACTGCCCATCCTGGCTAGTAGCCATTGATGGACCTATCCTCCAAGAAATTATTTAGTTCTTTTTTTAACCCTGTTATAGTCTTGGCCTTCACAATATACTCTGGCAAAAAGTTCCACAAGTTGACTGTGCGTTGTGTGAAGAAATACCTCCTTTTGTTTGTTTTAAACCTGGTGACTACTAATTTCATTTGGTGACCCCTAGTCCTTGTGTTATGAGAAGGAGTAAATAACACTTCCTTATTTACTTTCTGCACACCCGTCAGGATTTTATAGACCTCAATCATATCCCCTCTTAGTCATCTCTTTTCCAGTTTAAAAAGTCCTAGTCTTATTAATCTATCCTAATACGGAATCCGTTCCATACCCCTCATCATTTCTGTTGTCCTTTTCTTTACCTTTTCCAATTCCAATATATCTTTTTTTAGATGGATTTATATAGAGGTAATATGATATTTTCAATCTTCTTATCTGTCCCTTTCTTAATGATTTCCAACATTCTGTTCGCTTTTTTGATGGCCGCTGCACATTGAGTGGATGTTTTCAGAGAACTGCCCACAAACACTCCAAGATCTCTGTTTTGAGTGGTAACGGCTAATTTAGACCCCATCGTTGTATATGTATAGTTGGGATGATGGTTTCCAATGTGCCTTACTTTGCATTTATTAACATTGAATTTCATCTGCCATTTTGTTGCCTGGTCACCCAGATTTGTGAGGTCCCTTTGTAACTCTTCACAGTCAGCTTTGGACTTAACTATATTGAGTAGTTTTGTATAATCTGCAGATTTCGTCCCTGCCCACTGTTTACCCCCTTTTCCAGATTGTTTATGAGTCAGACTCTTCCCAAACCAATCACGTTCATCTATGAGTCTGACCATTTTGTTCTTTACTATAGTTTCAACCAGTTTGCCGGGTACGGAAGTCTGGCTTACCGGCCTGTAACTCCCAGGACCACCTGTTGAGCCTTTTTAAAAAACTGGTGTCACATTAGCTGTCCTCCATTCATTTGGTACAGAAGCTGATTTATATACCACCGTTAGTAGTTCTACAATTTCACATTTGAGTTCCTTCAGAACTCTTGGGTGAATCCCATCTGGTCCTGGTGACTTATTACTGTTTAGTTTATCAATTTGTCCCCAAACCTCCTCTAATGACACCCCAATCTGGGACTGTTCCTGGGACAGTTCCTTTCACCTAAAATGATTGGCTCAGCTCTGGGAATCTCCCTCACATGCTCAGCTGTGAAGACTGATGCAAAGAATTCAATTGGTTTCTTCGCAATGGCCGTATCGTCCTTGAGTGCTCCTTTAACATCTCAAACGTCCAGTGGCCCCTCTGTTTTCTTAGCAGGCTTCCTGGTTCTGATTACTTAAATAATTTTTTGCTATTACTTTTTCAGTCTTTGGCCACAGGGATGTTAAATCTAATTATATTATGGTCACTATTACCAAGCAGTTCAGTTATATTCACTCTTTGGACTAGATTCTGTTCTCTGCTTAGCACTAACTCAAGAATTGCCTCTCCTCTTGTGGGTTCGAGGACTGGCTTCTCCAGGAAGCTGTCATTTAAGGTGTCAAGAAACTTTATCTCTGCATCCTGTCCTGAAGTGACATGTACCCTGTCAATATGGAGATAGTTGAAATCCCCCATTATTATTGAGTTTTTTATTTTTATAGCCTCTCTACTTTCCCTGAACATTTTACAGTCAGTATCACCATCCTGATCAGGTGGTCGGTAGTATATCACCCCTGCTATGTTCTTATTATTAGAGCATCGAATTACTAACCACAGAGATTGTTTGCTACAGTTTTGTTAATTTAAGATTTTTACTTCATTTGACTCTACGCTTTTTTCACATATATTCCCACTCCCCCACCAGCACAATCTGGTCTGTCCTTCCGATGTAATTTGTACCCTGGTGTTACTGTGTCCCATTGATTATCCTCATTCCACCAAGTTTCTGTGATGCCTATGATGTCAATCTCCTCTTTAATAAAAGGCACTCTAGTTCACCCATCTTATTATTTAGACTTCTAGCATTTGTATATAATCACTTTTAAAAACTGTCACTTTTTAGCTGTCTGCAATTACATGATGTCATTGAATTCATTTAGGCTTCTATGGGTGAGATTTTCAAAAGCACGTATGTGAGTTAGGTGCTTAACTCCTATTGACTTCAATGAGAATTTGGCATCTAACTCCCTTAACCAACCTTAAAAACCTAGTCCTGTGTCTTCATTGCCAAGCCTCAAACCTCATGAGCCGCCTCATAAAACATCATGAGATGAGTTTTAACAAAAAGACATTTAGGTTCTTCTTTTTTGCCTCCTAATTTTTGGGGGCAGTTTCAAGCTTTTCTCTGCAACAACGAAACAGAAACTTGCTAAAAAACTTGCTAAAACTTGCTAAAAAAATAAAAAATAAAACAGAAACAAAAGCTCAAATTCCCACCTAATCATATGATTCCAGGATCTGGGGCTTGGAGGAAAATGAGAAGCACGGTGAACGCTGCAACCAAATTGTAAGGGTTGGTGACAGTACAAAACTCTGCCAAAATTTCAGAAAACCAGAACTATCCAGCTCTGTTTTGGAAGCCAATGGAGTGAGGAGCTGTTTCAAATATTGGGGACTTTAAAATAAAGTGTGTGTCTGTCACTGTGTACCTCAAAACGGCATCCTGGGACCACCATATTCATGACTGTCATATAAATATGAACAAAGTCTGCCTTCTGAGGTATCATTAAAAACGTCTTGATCTGTTGATTATTAATATCTGGTTGAATTGTATGTGCTGTCACTGTATGGGGAGTTGCTATGTGAGTATTAGTGAAATAAGTTGTGATGTTGGGGAACACCCACAACCAGCCTTTCAGGTACAACAATGGAGGAGCCAGACAGCATTAATGGCTCATCAGCACCCATCCAAGAATCCACTATCTCAGGAACTGTATACAATGGAGATTTCTCAGCGAGAGAACGGAGACAATGGAGACTGTTTGACCCAAGTCATAGCGAAATATATTCCCAGGGAGTTGGAAGAAACTATAAAAGAGGGGAAGTGACATCACCACTTTGCCTCACTCCCCCCGCAACTCAACACCTGGAAACACATCTGGAGTACATAGACTTTGACCTGGGGAAGTCTGGTATCGGGCTGGAAGACAAGCCCAGCCTGTGTATTGAGGATCTGTCACATGCTTGTACCATCTGCCAGGGTGAGACACGACTTGATTCAAATCCTGTCTAGTTTATAGAACTCAGACTGTGAATTTACTTTTATTCTTAGGTAACCAGCTTTGATCTCTACGCTCACTGCTTATAATCACTTAAAATCCATCTGTCTGTAGTTAATAAACCTGTTTATTATTCTACCTAAAACTGTGTGTTTGGTTGAAGTGCTTGGGACATCTCAGCGCAGTTGACAAAGGCTGGTGCGTGTCCTCTCCACATTGAGGGAGGGGTGGACTGGGTAATGAACTTACACTGGCCAGGCTTCTGAACAATGCAGGATGGTACATTTCTGGGCTGCAAGGCCAGGGAGCCTGGGGTAATTGACTGGAGCCTCTGTATTGATGGTTCATGTGTGGCTGGGAGAAGCATTCATGTAACTCAGCCGGGTGTGTCCCTGAATGAGGATGGCTATGTAAGTGCAGGACCTGCCAGAGGTTTGTAACTTGACACAGCATCACAATGTGAGAGGAACATTCCAGGTGGGTGGGACAGAGGGTTCAGTGGTCCCACAGTCCAGCTTGCATGCCAGGAATCCCGTCACAGTGGCTTTTAAAACCAATGTCTCAATGAATCCTGATATTCCTTGCCAAAATTCATGCATCTTTCACCCTTCATTACGTTGCTGGCTGTTCTCCAGCGTCCAACCAATCCAGCAGCCAATTGTACAGCAGACACTATGTCATGTGGCTCACAGCCAACGAAGAGAGAGATTCATGATCCACTCGCCACCTGTCAAGGTCTCTCTAGGACTTTCAGGGGTTGACCGGGGGAGAAGGGTGGCAGGACCCACTCACTAATCACTCCCGACCCAGTGGCACTTCAGGGGCCCAAGCTTGGTCTGCTGGTTCTCCAAGTGTGAATGGCCTGAATTTTTGCAATGATGTGGCTGCCGCTCAGCTCCTGCTCAAGTTGTGGGTGCCCCGGATGTGGGCAACCGTCTCTTCAGATGGGATCACAGATTCTTTGTCACGAGAGGCCTGAGAGCTGAGCTGAGCTGTTTGAGGCTTGTGTGGAGCTGGTTTCCTCAGAGGTTTTGCAGACTCCACTTTGTGATCATCTCCCATCCCGACTGAACTGCCCACCACCCGTGCTCTCCCCCCTACTCTGAGAATACAGTTTCCTGCCCTCAGACAGAGTCCATGGGGATGGGGGGTGGGAGCTGCAGGTGGTGTGTAAGAAAGTGAGATTAAACCTTCCAGCTTCAATGCTACGGTGAAATCCACAATGCCCTCCCTCCCCCACAGATCAGTCTCTGCCCCCCCATCCCCTGCCCCAGGTTCCTTCCTGCACCCAATCCACCCCCCACAGCAGCCCCCCCAGATTCCAACCCGCTCCCCATAGCAGCCTACCCAGATCCTTTCCGACTTCCACACCTTGGTCCCCAAAGCAGCCTCTGCACATCTCTCCCTTCCCCTCCCCATCGGTGCCACATCGTCTTGCTTAAAGTGGTTCCCATCGTACACCGGGTTTACAGTTTGATTCAGTGGCTCTCAGCACCCCCACTATACAAATTGTTCTAGCAACCCTGACCCCACCCCACTCCCCACAGCAACCCCCCCGCCCTCGAATTCCTCCCTGTCACTTGTATAAACAGCCCCTATGCCCCACCCCAGTGGTGGCCACATCTCAGCGGGAAAAGACCCTATAGATTAAGGCTTCCAACCTTTCCAGACTAGTGTACCCCTTTCTGGATTCTCATTTGTCTTGTGTCCCCCCAAGTTTCTCCTCACTTAAAAATGACTTGTTTACAAAATCAGACACAAATATACCAGTGTCACGGCGCACTAGTACTGATAAATAGTTTACTTTCTCATTTTATGATATAAGTATAAAATAAATAAATTGGGATAAAAAGATTGTACTTACATTTTAGTGGACAGTATGTAGAGCAGTAGAAAGAAGACATTGTTTGAAATTTTAGTTTGTGCTGACTATGCTAGTGCTTTTTCTGTACCTTGTTGTAAAGCTAGGCAAATATCTAGGTGAGTGGATGTACCCCACGGAAGATCTCTGTGTACCCCTGGTGGTACACGTACCCCTGGTTGGGACCCACTGCTACAGACTGGTATCCAAAGGCTCAGGGCTGACGATGGCAGTAAAAGCACCTGGCCAGTAGATGGCAGCACACGTGCAAGTCAGGTGTGGGTCAGAAACTGGCAATCGAGTCACCCCGTCCCCTTCCCTTTTGCTGGGTCTACACTAGTAACGGAAGTTGCTACAACTACATCGCTCGGGGGTGTGGAACCCTCCACCCTCCACCCCCGGGTGACGCTGTTACACTGACCTAACGCCTGGTGTAGACGACGCTTCTCCCATCAGCACCGCTCCCGCCTCTCGGGGGGTGGATTAACGACGCCGATGGGAGAAGCTCTCGAGTCAGCACAGACAGCGTCTTCACCGAGCCGCGACAGCACCGCAGCTGCATCGGTGCAGCCTTCCCCATGTAGACGTGTCCTCTGATCAGCTGAACTGACTGAGCTCGGGGATGTAGGCCCCGACTCTGTGGGGGCTCCGGGACGGGAACACCCACGGGGAAAAATTGAAGGGTGCTCTGCACCCACCAGCAGCTCCCCGCCCCGTCCTCCCCGCTGCGTCCCCGCCTCTCCCTCTCGCTCCTAGTGCATGTCGCCGTGAAACAGCTGTTTCGTGGTGGCAAGCTCTGGGAGGGAGGGGGGAGGAGGGGGAACGCAGCGCACTCTGGGAAGAGGTGAGGCTGGGGCAGGGATTTGGGGAGGAGTCCAATAGGGGCAGGGAGGGGGGGGAATTGGGGTGGGGACATTGGGAAGGGGTTGGAATGGGGGTGGAGTCGGGGCGGGGACCCACCGGCGCCGGGAAGAGTTGGCACCTATGCTCCTGGAATCTCTCTTCGCCAAGGCTGGGGTCCAGTCCTTTAATCCTTCTCGTGGCTCTTCTCTGACCCCTCTCCAGTTACTCAACACCTTTGTTGAGGAGTGGGCACCAGAACCAGGCAAAGGATCCCAGCTGTGGTTGCACCAGGGCCAGATCCAGAGGCAAAATCACCTCCCTGCTCATAATGGAGATTCCCCTGTTGATGCATCCTAGGACGGCCTGAGCCCTGTTGGCCCTGGGAGGTCTCGTTGAGCTGAAAAGTGCCCCCATGCCTGAGGCCTCCAGGCAAATGACGAGAGACGAAGGCAGGTTGCAGGCCAGGCTGTGGTTTGTGTGGTCTCTAGCACAGAGCGAGGGTTTCCTTAGCGTTGCCTGGCCTGTAACATGACCGGGCCGAGGGGTGGGTTTCCAGAAGCAAAGGCCGGGCTGAGAATCTCACGCACCATCTCCCGGGGGGCTCTGTTCACTTTCCCCAGCCAGGAGAGGCTGGAGGGCAGAGTCTCAGCTGGTGTCTCTGCTCCTGGAAGCTCGCCCGGGGGAGTCAGCTGGACGTGGCTGTCTCAGCCCCTGCTCTCCGATGCGGGCCCTGCCAGCCTGCCGCCGGATGTGGACAGCCAAATATAGGCACCTTGCTAGGGCCCAGCAGGGTCGGGGGAGCTTGTGGTTGGTGTGATGTCTGCATGCAGCTGTGGTTGACGAAGACCTTTGAGGCCTTGCAGACGTGCTCGGACCCAGCCACATCCTGTGATCTCCCCACATTGTTCCCCCCACCCCACCGCCAGATATACCCCCACATGAACGGCTTTCTGCTCTGGGCGAGCTGCAGCTGTCGCATCGGGGACCTGGGAAGGGGGGTCGACTCTGAAACGCTGCATCCCCCCAAGACACGGGTAAGGAAATGAGGTAAACCCCCCAGCTGCCCCACTGGATCTCATTCTTCCCCCCACATCACTGCCCCCTGGATCTCCCCACATCCCCTCCCCTCATCCACTCCAGATAGAGCTGGTTGACATTTATTTGTGGGTCCCCTTGTCAGAGGCCAGGTGCCCCCATCAAGCTGGGTGTTGCACAGACCCTGACCAAGCTCGGGGGTCCCATCATGCCAGGCACTGTACAGATCCACAGGGAGAAACAGGCCTGGCCACAGCAACCTCACATTTAAACAGAGAAATGTTTGGAGTGGAAACTGAGTGGTGGGGCGATGACATGAGTTATCCACGCTCCTCCAACAGTTCAGTGGCAGAGTCTGGGTTGCAGCCCAGGAGTCCTGACTCCATGTCTGTCCACTAAAACAGACTCTTGCAATATCCTTCCTTTAAAAAAAGGTCTTTGGGTTTGTTACTCATCTCTTCTTCCTCTGGTGTTTTGACGGCTTTTTTGTTGTTGTCATTTCAATCTTACTTTTCTTGTCCTGGGGAGTTGCTCTCCGTCACCGGAGGTTTCCATAGGGGGGAATCTTTCGATGGGGTTTTGCCTGCTCCACTAACTCACCTCCCAAAATGGCCCAAACCAGACAAAAACTCCACTTCAAAATGAAGGCGGGTGGGAGTAGAATCACTTTCAAAAATTCCACTATTTAAAAAAAGGGGGGCAGGGGAAACAATCATTCATTAACATTTTTTAACAAAGGCAGGAATAGCCAGCTTCTTTGGGAACCTAACAGCAAGAAGGTTATTTGGGAATTTTAGTTAGGTTGTGGGGTGTCTCCCACTCTATCTCTGCATTCAGGACATCCCACTACCCACTATCCACCTCCCCTTGCCAGGAAATTTAACGTTTCAGCAAGAAGCAAATGTGGGTTTTTAAAAAATATTTGATTTAGTAACTGACTGACTTAGTAAAAACAACTGATATTATGTAAAAACAAAAAAACGTTCGGGCAGATAATAGACACAACAAATCCTGCATCTTGGCAGGGGGTTAGAGGAGATGACCCTTGCGGTCCCCTTCTAACCCTCTGGCTCTATGCTTCTAAGGTCTTTGAACCATTGGTTCCATTGGCCTACAAGGATGTGATCCTATCTGAGTTCAGCTCAGGATATGGGGACCTGAAAAACTCTGAGGAGATTATAAACTCTGTGGCTGTCTCTCTCCGTCCTTGTCCTCTCCTAGAGCCCATTTCATTCCTCTTCCTTCCTTTACTCACAACAATGTCTGCGCTGCCCCCGCCGAGCCCTGAGGATATTGTGACTGCAACTCCTCCAGGAATGGAGTTCCTCCCAATCCTCCTCCTGGTGCTGTGTGGCATGGCCTTCCTCGCTGGGGTGCCATTGAATGGCTACGTCCTCTTCGTTGCTGGCTGCCATGTGGAGAGGAGAGTCAGTGCCCTGTGGTTCTGGAACCGGGCCATGGCCGATCTCATCTTCATCATCTTCCTGCCAATCAGAGTAATCTCCATCAGCATCCTGTACTTTGATGGCACCTGGAGGCTGAGCAGCACCATCACCTCCCTCCACATGTTCTCCAGCACCTTCCTCCTCATGGCCCTCACTGGCATGCCCTGAGTGGGCCCAGAAGCACCACACACTCCCTCTGGTTTTTGGGGTGGTGATGGGCTTGTGGGCCCTGTCTCTTGGGTTCAGCTTGAGGTCTGGTGATCTCTCAGAATACCTGCTCCCACATCCCAGGATGAACAGATATTTCCATGCAGATGAAGGGAGGGTGAAGGCTGCAGTTGTGATCCAGTTCCTGGTCAGGTTTCTGATCCCATTAGCCTTGATCTTAATCCCAACCTTCTACATCATTCTAGCTGCCAAGATGAGAAGGAACAGGCTGATCCAGTCCACCAAGCCACTCAAGATCTTTCTTGTCTTGATCCTGACCTTTTACCTCTGCTGGCTGCCGTATCACGTCTTCTCCTTCCTGCAGATCTCAGCTACTTACCTTCTACATCTTCTGAAGATAGGAGGTGCTTTTGCTTGTGTCCTGACATATTTCAGCAGCTGCCTCAACCCCATTTTCTACCTCACCATGGAGGAAGAGTTTCTGAGGTACTGGCAATGTGCACGCAACCCCCAAACCACCGAAAACTCGGGGCCACAGCCAGATGAATAGGGGAACAGATGAAATTGTGAATATTTGCATGGAGAAAGAATTCTGTTCACTGGACCGGTAACTTCCTCTTAATCCCAAAATTGTCTTTTTTAGCAAGTGAATTTTTTGGCCTTACTCAAAGAAGAGCCATAAGAATGATTACAGGATTTGAAAACGTGCCTTGGAGTGAGCCAAATCTATTTAGCTTAACCAAGAGAAGGTGAAGAGGTCACTTGATCACAGTCTGTAAGTACCTACATGGGGAACAAGTATTTAGTAATGGGCTCTTCAGTCTAGCAGAGGAAGGTCTAACATGATCCAGTGAACAGAAGTTAAACCTAGACAAATTCAGACTGGAAATGAGGTGTAAATTTTCAATGGTCAGAGTAACTGACCATGGAGCAATTTCCCAAGGGTCGTGGTGGATCCTCCATCAGTGGCAATCTTAAATCAAGCTTGGATGTTTTTCTAAAAGCTCTGCTCCTGGAATTGTTTTGGGGCAGTTCTCTGGCCCATGTGATCCAGTAGGTCAGATGAGATGATCTCACCGGTCCCTTCCAGCCTTGAAATCTAAAAATCTGTCATTATAACAAAATATATGGATTCTTAGTTTTGTTAGTTTTTAGATTATTTTTGGGCATTTCGTTCTTTATGGTCTGTCCTTTTCTATGTCTTCATGTCATTGTTTTAGTCATCATGTCATCTTTGCACCCGGTGGAGCTCCAGCTCTTATTCTGTCCAGTGGTTCCTGAAGATCAATGAGTCTATGAAAGAAAGGGTAACATTTTTGAAAGGGTCTAAGTCCTATTTTATTAAAAGTGTTTTGTCCCGTAGGAACCTTGCTGAGAGTCAATGAGAACATAACATAAGAACGGCCAGATTGAGTTAGAGCAAAGGTCCATCTAGCCCAGTATCCTGTCTTCCGAAAGTGACCAAAGCCAGGTTCCCCAGAGGGAATGAACAGAATAGATCATCATCAAGTGATCCATCCCTGTTGCCTATTCCCAGCTTCTGGGAAACAGAGGCTACAGACACCTTCTCTGCCCATCCTGGCTAAAAGCCATTGATGGACCTACCCTCCATGAATTTATTTAGTTCTTTTTTTAACCCTGTTATAGTCTTGCCCTTCAGAACATCCTCGGGTATAACGTTCCACAGGTTCACTGTGCGTTGCGTGAAGAAATACTTCCTGTTGTTTGTTTTAAACCAGCTGCTTATTAATTTCATTGGGTGACCCCTAGTTCTTGTGTTATGAGAAGGAATAAATAACACTTCCCTATTCACTTTCTCCACACCAGTCAGGATTTTATAGACCTCAATCATGTCCCCCCTTAGTCGTCTCTTTTCCAAGCTGAAAAGTCCCAGTCTTATTAATCTCTCCTCATACGGAAGCCGTTCCATCCCCCTAATCATTTCTGTTGCCCTTTTCTGTGCCTTTTCCAATTCCAATATATATATATTTGAGATGGGGCAACCACATGTGCACGCAGTATTCAAGATGTGGTTGTACCATGGATTTATATAGAGGCGATATGATATTTTCAGTCTTATTATCTCTCCCTTTCTTAATGATTCCCAACATTCTGGTCACTTTTTTGACAGCAGCTGCACGTTGAGTGGGTGTTTTCAGAGGACTGTCCACAATGACTCCAAGATCCTTCTTGAGTGGGAACAGCTAATTTAGACCCCCATCATTCTATATATATAGTTGGGATTATGGTTTCCAATGTGCATTACTTTGCAATTATCAACACTGAATTTCATCTGCCATTTTGTTGCCCAGTCACCCAGTTGTGTGAGAACCCTTTGTAACTCCTCGCATTCTGCTTTGGACTTAACTATCTTGAGTAGTTTTGTATCATCTGTAAATTTTGCCACCTCACTGTTTACCCCTTTTTCCAGATAGTTTATGAGTATGTTGAACAGTACTGTTCCCAATACAGACCCCTGAGGGACTCCGCTATTTACCTGTCTCCATTGTGAAAACTGACCGTTTATTCCTACCCTTTGTTTCTTATCTTTTAACCAGTTACTGATCCATGGGAGGACCTTCCCTCTTATCTCACAACAGCTTACTTTGCTTAAGAAAGCTTTGGTGAGGAATCTTGTCAAAGGCCTTCTGAAACTGCAAGTACACTGTATCCACTGGATCACCCTTGTCCATATACCTTTTGTCCCCCACAAAGGATTCTAGTCGATTGGTGAGGCATGATTTCCCTTTACAAAAACCATGTTGACTGTCCCCTCACAAATTATGTTCATCTATATGTGTGATAATTCTGTTCTTTACTATAGTTTCAACCAGTTTCCCCATTATTGAAGTCAGGGTTACCAGCCTTACTGGCTGTAATTGTCGTCTGGAGCCTTTTTAAAAAATTGACGTCACATTAACTATCCTCCAGTCATCTGGTACAGAAGGTGATTGAAATGATAGGTTGCATACCACAGCCAGTAGTTCTGCAATTTCACATTTGAGTTCCTTAGGACACTTGGCTGAATGCCATCTGGTCCTCATGACTTATTGCTATTTAGTTCATCAATTTGTTCCAAAACCTCCTCTAATGACACCTCAGTCTGGGACTTCACAGTCCCAGCATTTCACAGTCACTATCACCATCCTGGTCAGCTGGTTGCTAATATATCCCTCCTGCTACATTCTTATTATTTGGGCATGGAATTACTATCCAGAGAGATTCTATGGTACAGTTTGGTTCATTTAAGATTTTTACTTCATTTGACTCTATGCTTTCTTTCACATATAGTGCCAGTCCCCTCCCCAGCATGTCCTGTTCTGTCCTTCCGATGTATTTTGTAACCTGGTATTACAAAACTGTGTCCCATTGATTATCCTCATTCCACCAAGTTTCTGTGATGCCTATTATATCAGTATCCTAATTTAAAACAAGGCACTCAAGTTTACCCATCTTATTATTTAGACTTCTAGCATTTGTATATAAGCACTTCAATGTCACCTTTTAGCTGTCTGCTATTACATGACGTAATTGAATTGACTTGGGCTTCTACGGGTGAAATTTTCAAAAGCACCTATGTGAGTTAGGTGCTTAACTCATAACTTCAATGGGAATTTGGCACATAACTTCCTTAGCCACTTTAAAAATCTAGTCCTGTCTCTTCATTGCAAAGTCTGAGCCTTCAAACCTCATGAGCCAAACATCATGAGATTGGTTTGAAAAGAAAGACATTTGGGTTCTTCTTTTTTGACTTATGAACCTTTTTGCACCATTTCAAGCTTTTCTCTGCAACAACAAAGGCTGGAAACTTATCTAAAAAAATAGAAATGAAAGCTGACATTTCTACCTAATCATCTGATTCCAGGATCTGGAATTTAGAGGAAAACAACAAGAATGGTGAATGCCTCAACCAAATTTTGTAAGAGTCGGCGACGCTACAAAACTCTGTCGAAAGTTTCAGAAAACCAGAAATATCCAGCTCTGTTTTGGAAGCCAATGGAGTGGGGAGGTGTTTAAAATATTGGGCACCTTAAATAAAATGTGTGGCTATTTCACTCTGTACCTCAAAAGAGCACCATGGAACCCCCATTTTCACCACTGTCATATCAATATGATATGTTCCATACAAAGTCTGCCTTGTGAGGTATGATTTTAAAAGTCTTGATCTGTTGAACATTAATATCCCTTTGGATTGTATGTGCTATCATTGTATGTGAGGTTATGAAGTTTTCTATGTGTGTGTTATTGAAGTAAGTTGTGATGTTGGGGAACACCCACAACCAGCCTCTCAGGTACGACAGTGGAAGAACCAGACAGCGTTAATGGCTCATCAGCACCCATCCAAGAATCCACTATCTCAGGAACTGTATACAATGGAGATTTCTCAGCGAGAGAACGGAGACAATGGAGACTGTTTGACCCAAGTCATAGCGAAATATATTCCCAGGGAGTTGGAAGAAACTATAAAAGAGGGGAAGTGACATCACCATTTTGCCTCACTCCCCCCGCAACTCAACACCTGGAAACAAGTCTTGAGGACAAAGACTTTGAACTGGGGAGGGGTCCCAGGCTGGAGGTGAGTCCCAGCCTGCTTATTGAGGATCTGTCACCTGCTTCTACCATCTATCAGGGTGAAACACAGCTTAATTCAAAGCCTGTTTAGTTTATAGAACTCAGATTGGAAATTTACTTTTATTTCTTGGGTAGCCAACTGTGATCTATGCTCGCGGCTTATAACCACTTTAAATCTCTCTGTCTGTAGTTAATAAACCTGTTTATAGTCTACCTAAAACTGTGTGTTTTGATTGAAGCACTGGGAAATCTCAGCTCAGTTTACAAAAGGTGATGTTTGTGCTCTCCACATCGGGGGAGGCACCGACTGAGCAATGAACTTACACTGGCCAGGCTTCTGACCAAGGCAGGACGGTACATTTCTGGGTTTCAAGGCCAGGGAGCTGGGGGGAATTGACTGGAGCCTCCCTGTTGATGGTTTACGAGTGGCAGGAAGGTCATTCATGAAACTCAGCTGGGTGTGTCCCTGCCTGGGGACGGCTGTGTAAATGCAGGACCTGCCAGAGGTTTTTAGCTTGACACAGCATCACAGTGTGAGAGGGATACCCCAGGTTGGTGGGACAGAGGGCTCAGTGGTCCCACAGTCCAGCTTGCACACTGAGAACCCCATCACAGTGGATTTTTAAACCCATGTCTCAATGAATCCTGATATTCCCACTCAAAATTTAGTCAGCTTTCGCCCTTCACTCTGTTGCTGGCCCTTCTCCAGCATCCAACCAATCCACCAGCCAGTTGTGGAGCAGACACTAGGTTGTGTTGCTTAGAGCCAATGACGCGAGAGATTCACGATCCACTCACCACCTGGCTGGGTCTCTCCAGCATATTTGAGGGGTGACTGGGGGTGAAGGGTGGCAGGGCCCACCCATGAATCACTCCTGACCCAGCGGCACTTCAGCGGCCCCAGCTGGATCTGGTGTGTGTCCAGATGTGAACAGGCTGTATTTTTGCTATGAGGCAGTGGCAGTTCATCTCCTGCTCTGGGCCTATGGCTGCCCCAGATGTGGGCGACTGTCTCTGCAGATGGAATCTCAGACCCTTTGTCACGAGCGGCCCCAGAGCTGAGCCGAGCTGTTTGAGGCTTGCACGGAGCTGGCCGCCTCGGAGGCTTTTCAGACTCAGCTTTGCGAGCATCTCCCTACCTCACTGAGCCAGCTCCCTGTGCTTCCCCCCCACCCCGAGAGGACAGCTTCCTGCGCCCAGACAGAATCTATGGTGGGGGGGGGGGGGGAGCTGCAGGTGGTGTGTGTGTGTTGGGGGAATCAATTCTGAGATGCCGTGTCTGATTCCCCCAGGACATAGGTAAGAAAGTGAGATTAAAACTTCCAGCTTGATTGTTAGGGTGAAAACCACAATGTCCCCCCCGCAGATCTGTCTCTGCCCCGCCACCTCTACCCCAGGTTCTTCGCTGCCCCCACTTACCCTCCCACAACAGCCCCCATTTCCTTACCCGCTCCCCATAGAAGCCTCCCCAGATCCTCTGGCCCCTCGACCCTGCTCCCCAAAGCAGCCTCCACAGATCACTCTCTGCCCAACCCATTGGTGCTACACCCCCAGAACTGAAGTGGTTCCCATCATATACAGGGTTTAAAGTTTGATTCAGTGGCTCTCAGCAGCCCCACTATACACATTGTTCTAGGAACCATGACCCCACCCCACTCCCCATAGCAGCCTCCCCAAAACTCCTCCCTGTCACTTGTATAAACAACCCCCATGCCACACCCCAGAGGTGGCCACATCTCAGTGGGAAAAGACGCTATAGACCAGTGGCTTCTAATCTTTCCAGACTACTGTACCCCTTTCAGGGTTCTCATTTGTCTTGTGTACCCCCAGGTTTCACCTCACTTAAAACCTACTTGTTTCCAAAATCAGATACAAACACAAGTGTCACAGAGCACTGGTACTGACAGATGGATTACTTTCTCATTTTATCATATAATTAAAACGTAAATCAATTGGAATATAAATATGCTGCTTACATTCTAGTGGACAGTATGTAGAGCAGTATAAACAAGTCATTGTTCGAAGTTTTAGTTTCTACTGACTTCGCTAGTGCTTTTTATGTAGCCTGTAGTAAAACTAGGCAAATATCTAGGTGAGCTGATGTACCCCCGGAAGACCTCTGCGTACCCCCAGGGGAACGTTGGGACCCACTGCTACAGACTGGTATCCAAAGGCTCAGGGCTGACGATGGCAGTAAAAGCACCAGGCCAGCAGGTGGCAGCATACGTGCAAGTCAGGTGCTGGTCAGAAACTGGTAATCGCGTCACCCCGTCCCCTTCCCTTTCACTGGGTCTACACTAGTAACGGATGTTGGTATAACTACGCCACTCGCGTGTCTGGACCCCCCCTCCCCCCAGGCGGGTGACGCTGTTACACCGACCTAACTCCCGGTGTAGACAACGCTTCTCCCGTCAGCACCGCTCCCGCCTCTCGGGGGGGTGGATTAACGGCGCCAATGGGAGAAGCTCTCGAGTCAGCACAGACAGCGTCTTCACCGAGCCGCGACAGCGCCGCAGCTGCATCGGTGCAGCCTTCCCCGTGTAGACGTGTCCTCTGATCAACTGAACTGACTGAGCTCCTGGAGTCTCTCTCTGCCAAGCCCGGGGGCCAGTCCGTTAATCCTTCTCGTGGCTCTTCTCTGACCCCTCTTTAGTTGCTCAACATCCTTCTTGAAGGGTGGGCGCCAGAACCGGACACAGCATCCCAGCGGCGGTCGCACCAGGGCTGAATCCAGAGGGAAAATCGCCTCCCTGCTGCTAATCGAGACTCCCCTGTTGAAGTATCCCAGCACGACCGGTGCTGTGTTGGCTCTGGGAGGTCACGTTGAGCTGAAAAGTGCCCCCACGCCTGAGGCCTCCAGGCAAATGACGAGAGAGGAAGGCAGGTTGCAGGTCGGGCTGTGGTTTGTGTGGTCTCTAGCACAGAGCGAGGGTTTCCTTAGCGTTGGCTGGCCTGTAACATGGCCCGGGCAGAGGGGTGGGTTCCCTGCAGCAAAGACAAGGCTGAGAATGTCACGCGTCCCACTCCCACCAGGGCTCTGTTCACTTTCTTCAGCCACGAGGGGCTGGAGGGCAGAGTCCCAGCTGGCGTCTCTGCTCCTGGGACCTTGCCCGAAGGAGTCAGCAGGAAATGGCTTTCTCAGCCCCTCCTCTCTGTTGGGAGCCCCACCAGCTGCCCCAGGATGTGGGCAGCCAAATGCAGACACCTTGCTAGGGCCAAGCAGAGGGGAGCTTGTGGTTCGTGTGACGTCTGCATGTAGCAGTGGGCGCCAGAGCCTTTCCAGGCTTTGCAGACGTGATCGGACCCAGCCACGTCCTGTGATCTCCCCGCATTGTCCCTCCTCTCAGATATAACCCCACATGAACAGCTTCCTGCTCCAGGCTGAGCCAGTCTAGGTGAGCTGCCTGCGTCGTGTCAGAGACCTGGACGGGGGGTCGACTCTGACACACTGCATCCTCCCAAGACACTGGTAAGGAAATGAGGTAAACCCTTCATCTGCCTTCCTGGATCTCATTCTGCCCCCCCACTCCTGCTGCCCCCTGGATCTCCCCTCTTCCTTCTGCCCCCATTCCCTCCCCTCATCTGCTCTGCATAGAGCCAGTTGAAATTATTTGTGGGTTCTGTTGTCACAGGTCAGGGTTCCCCATCATGCTGACTGTTGCACAGACCCTGACTGAGATCGGGGGCCCCGTCGCCTCAGTCTCTGCACAGACCCACAGGGTGAAACAGGCCTGGCCACAGCGAGCTCAAACTCTAAACAGACAAATGTTTGGAGGGGAAATTGAGGCACGGGGCCATGACGTGACTTGTCCAAACTCCGTGAGCAGTTCAGTGGCAGAGTCTGGGATGGAACTCAGGAGTCCTGACTCCACATCTGTCCACTACAATAGACTCTTGCAGTAACCTTCCTTTAAAAAAAGCTTTTTTGGCTTGTAACTGGTCTCTTCTTCCTCTTGTGTTTTGACGGGTGGCTTTTTTGTTGTCTTACTTTTCTCCTCCTTGGAAGTTGCTCTCCATCACTTGAGGTTTTTACAGGGTGGGGTCTTTCAGTGGGGATTTTGCCCACCTGGCTCCACTAACTCCACCCCCGCCAAATGGCCCCTAACCACACAAAAACTCCGCTTCAAAATGAAATGTTGGGGGAGAAGAATGACTTTCAAAAATTCCAGTATTTCAAAGGAAAGGGGGGAAACTATCATTTTTTTTTTAACCGGAATGGGAACAACCAGCTCCTTTGGGAAATTAACAGCAGGATGATTATTTCGGAATTTTCTTGAGGCCTCCGGAGACGGGGGTGTCTCTCCTATCTCTGTCTCTGCATCCTGGACCGCTCCCCCCATTTTCCACCTCCCCTTTCCTAGGTATCCAACTCTTCAGCAAGAAGCAAATGTGTGTTTTTTCAATATTTGCTTTAGTTGAATAAACGATATTATGTAAAAACAAAAAATGTTTGGGCAGAGAATAGACGCAAGTCCTGCATCTTGGCAGGGGGTTAGACGGGTGACCCTTGGGGTCCCTTCTAACCCTAAGGTCTTCGAACCATTGGTGCTATTGGCCTACAAGGATTTGAACCTATTTGAGTTCAGCTCAGGATCTGGGGAGTTTATAAACTGTGAGGAGATTATAAACTCTGCGGCTGTCTCTCTCAGTCTGTGTCCTCTCCTGGAGCCCGTTTCATTGCTCTTCCTTCCCTTGCTCAGTACAGCGTCTACACTACCCTGCCGAGCCCTGAGGAGAAGGAGGGGATATTGTGAACGCAGCTCCTCTGAGAATGGTGTTCCCAATCGTCTCTCTGGTGCTGTGTGCCGTGGCCTTCCTTGCCGGGGTGTTGTTGAACAGCTACGTCCTCTTTGTCGCCAGCTGGCGTATGGTGAGGACAGCCAGCACCGTGTGGTTCCAGAACCGGGCTCTGACCGATTTCATCTTTATTGTCTTCTTACCCCTTAAATTCACCTCCCTCTTCATCCAGGATTTAGACTGGGTCAAGAGGCTGAGCAACACAATCATCTCCTTTCACATGTTCTCCAGCGCCTTCCTCCTCACGGCCCTCAGTGTCAATCGCTGCATCCTCGTGGCACGCCCTGAGTGGGTCCGGAACTACCGCATGTCCCCCCTGGCTTTCATGATTGTCATGGGCATAGGGGCCCTGTCTCTTGGGTTCAGCTTGAGGTATTGTGATCTCTGGGAATCCCTCCTTGCACCAGCCAGCATCAGCATGAATTCCCGATTGTATGAAAGGAGGGTGAGGGCTGCCGTTACAATCCAGTTCCTGGTCGGGTTTCTGATCCCATTAGCCTTGATCTTAATCCCAACCTTCTACATCGTTCTAGCTGCCAAGCCGAGAAGGAACAGGCTGAACCAGTCCACCAAGCCACTCAAGATCCTTCTTGGCTTGATCCCGACCTTTTTCCTCTGCTGGCTGCCGTATCACGTCCTCTCCTTCCTGCTGATTTCAACGAAGTACCCCCTGCCTTTTCTTGTAACAGAAAGCAATTTTCCTTATATCCTGGCATATTTCAGCAGCTGCCTCAACCCCATCTTCTACCTCACCATGGAAGAAGAGTTTCTGAAGTACCGGCAATGTGCACGCAACCCCCAAACCACCAACAACTCAGGGCTGGAGCTGGCTGAATAGGGGAATGGATGGAATTGTCAATATTTGCATGGAAAAAGAATTTTATTAGCTCGGACCTGTGACATTCTCTTGACCCCAAAAATGTCTTTTTAGAAAGAGATTTTTTTTTTGCCTTATTCAGAGAAGAGCCATGAGAATGATTCCAGGATTAGAAAACCTGCCTCAGAGTGAGAGTAACAAGGAGCTCAATCTATTCACCTTAACAAAGAGATGGTGATGGAGTGATTTGATCACAGTCTGTAAGTAGCTATGTGGGTAAGATATTTAATAACAGGCTCTTCAGTCTAGTAGAGGAAGGTCTAACATGATCTAGTGAACCCTAGTTGAATTTAGACAAATTCAGACTGGAAAGGAGGTGTAAATTTGTAACGGTCAGAGTAACTGAGCATTGGAGCAATTTCCCAAGGGTCCTGGTGGATCCTCCATCACTGGCAATTTTAAATCAAGCTAGGATGTTTTTTTTTAAAACTCTGCTCTAGGAATGGTTTGGGGCCAGTTCTCTGGCCCGTGTGACCCAGGAGATAAGATGAGATGATCACAATGGTCCCTTCCAGCCTTGGAAAGTATGAATCTGTCATTTTAAAGAAATATATAGATTTTTGGTTTTGTTCATTTTTAGATTATTTTGGGGCATTTGTAATTTATAGTCCATACTTTTCTACTTCTTTGTTTTGTTGTTTTTGTCCTCATGTCATCTTTGCACCCGGTGGAGCTCCAGCTCTTATTCTGTCTGGTGGTTCCTGAAGATCAACGGGTCTATGAAACAAAGGGCAACGTTTTCGAAAGGGTCTAAATCCTATTTTTAAAAGTGTTTTGGCCCGTAGAAACCTCGCTGAGAATCAATGAGAACATAATGTAAGAACATAAGAACATCCAGATTGGGTCAGACCAAAGGTCTATCTAGCCCAGTATCCTGTCTTCCAACAGTGGCTAATGCCAGATTCCCCAAAGGGAATGAACAGAACAGGTTATCATCAAGTGATCCATCCCCTGTCACCCATTCCCAACTTCTGGCGAACAGAGGCTAGGGACATCATCCCTGCTCCTAGTTCTTGTGTTATGAGAGGGAATAAATAACACTTCCCTATTTACTTGCTCAACACCAGTCAGGATTTTATAGACTTCTATCATATCCCCCCTTAGTCGTCTCTTTTCCAAGATGAACAGTCCCAGTCTTATTAATCCCTTCTGATACGGAACCTGTTCCATACCCCAAATCATTTTTGTTGCCCTTTTCTATACCTTTCCCAATTCCAATATATCTTTTTTGAGATAGGGTAATCACATGTGCATGCAGTATTCAGGATGTGGGTGTACCATGGATTTATATAGAGGCAATATGATATTTTCTGTCTTATTATCTATCCCTTTGTTAAAGATTCCCGGCATTCTGTTCGCTTTTTTGACGGCCGCTGCACATTGAGTGGATGGTTTCAGAGAACTGTCCACACTGACTCCAAGATCTCTTTTTTGAGCGGAAACAGCTAATTTAGACCCCATCATTGTATATGTATAGTTGGGATTCTGTTTTCCAATATACGTTACGTTGCATTCATCAACATTAAATTTCATCTGCCATTTTGTTGCCCAGTCACCCAGTTGTGTGAGAGCCCTTTGTGACTCCTCCCGGTCTGCTTTGAACTTAACTATATTGAGTAGTTTTGTATCATCTGAACATTTTGCCACCTCACTGTTTATCCCTTTTCCCAGATGATTTATGAATATGTTAAACAGCACTGGTCCCAGTACAGACCCCTGTCTCCATTCTGAAAACTGACCGTTTATTCCTACCCTTTGTTTCTTATCTTTTAACCAGTTACTGATCCATGGGAGGACCTTCCCTCTTATCTCACGACAGGTTACTTTGCTTAAGAGTCTTTGGTGAGGGACCTTGTCACAGGCTTTCTGAAACTCGAAGTACACTATATCCACTGGATCCCCTTTCTCCATATACTTTTTGACCCCCACAAAGAATTCTAGTAGATTGGTGAGACATGATTTCCCTTTACAAAAACCATGTTGACTCTCCCCTAACAAATTATGTTCATCTATGTGTGTGATAATTCAGTTCTTTACTATAGTTTCAATCAGTTTGCCCATTACTGAAGTCAGGGTTACTGGCCTGTAATTGCCAGGATAACCTCTGGAGCCTTTTTTAAAAATTGGTGTCACATTAGCTCTCCCCCAGTCATCTGGTACAGAAGCTGATTGAAATGCTAGGTTACATACCCCAGCTAATAGTTCTGCAATTTCACATATGCGTTCATTCAGAACTCTTCGGTGAATCCGATCTGGTCCTGGTGACTTATTGCTGTTTAGTTTATCAATTTGTCCCCAAACCTCTTCTAATGACACCTCAATCTGAGACAGTTCCTCAGATTTGTCACCTCAGAAGAATGGCTTAGGTTTGGGAATCTCCCTCACATCCTCAACCATGAAGACCGATGCAAGGAATTCATGTGTTTTCTCTGCAAGGAGCTTATCATACTGGAGTGCTCCGTTAGCACCTCGATCGTCCAGTGGCCCCACTGATTGATTAGCAGCTTCCTGCTTCTGATGTACTTCAACAATTTTTTGCTATTACATTTTGAGTTTTTGGCTAGATGTTCTTCAAATTCTTTTCGGCCTTCCTAATTATATATTCACGTGCCAGAGTTTTATGCTCCTTTCTATTCTCCTCAGTAGGATTTAACTTCCACTTTTTAAAGGGTGCCTTTTTGCCTGTCTATGCTTCTTTTACTTTTTTGTTTAGCCACAGTGACACTTTTTTGGTTTTCTTACTATGTATTTTAATTTGGGGGATATATTTGAGCCTTCATTATGGGGTCTTTAAAAAGTTTCCATGCACTTTGCAGGGATTACACTTTTGGCACTGTAGCTTTTAATTTCTGTTTAACTAACTTCCTCCTTTTTGTGTTGTTCCCCTTTCTGAAATTAATAGCTACCGTGGTGGGCTGCTGTGGTGTTTTCCCTGCCACAGGGCTGTTAAATTTAATTATATTATGGTCACTATTACCAAGCTCTTCAGTTATATTCACCCCTTGGACCGGATCCTTTGCTCCACTTAAGACTAAATCAAGAATGGCCTCTCCTCTTGTAGGTTCCAGGACTAGCTGCTCCAAGAAGCAGTCCTTTGAGGTGTCAAGAAACTTTATCTCTGTGTCCCGTCCTGAGATGATATGTACTCAGTCAATATAGGGACAACTGAAATCCCCCATAATTATTGATTTTTTAAATTTTATAGCCTCTCTAATCTCCCAGAACATTTCACAGTCGCTATCACCACCCTGGTCAGGCGGTCGGTAATATATCCCTACTGTTGTATTCTTATTATTTAAGCATGGAATTACTATCCATAGAGATTCTGTGGTTCAGTTTGGTTCATTCAAGATTTTTACTTCATTTGATTTTACCCTTTCTTTCACAAATGGTGCCACTCCCCAACCTGTATGACCTGTTCTGTCCTTCTGATATATTTTGTAACCGGGTATTACTGTGTCCCATTGATTATCTTCATTCCATGCCTGTTATATCGATATCCTCATTTAATGTGAGCCACTCTAGTTCATTTATCTTATTATTTAGATTTCTAGTATTTGTATATCAGAACTTAAATGTCACTTTTTAGTAGGGTGACCAGACAGCAAGTGTGAAAAAGCGGGACTGGGGATGGGGGGTATTAGGACCTATGTAAGACAAAGCCCCAAATATCGGGACTGTCCCTATAAAATTGGGACATCTGGACTCCCTACTTGTTAGCTGTCTGCCATAACGTGATATAATTGAATTGACTTAGGCTTCTATGAGTGAGATTTTCAAAAGCACCTATGTGAGTTGGGTGCTTATCTTGGACTGTCAATGGGAATTTGGCACCTAACTCCCTTAGCCACTTTTAAAAACCTCTTTATTGCCAAGTCTGAGCCTTCAAACCTCATGAGCCACCCCCTAAAACATCATGAGATTGGTTTGAAAAGAAAGACATTTGGGTTCTTCTTTTTTGCCTTATGATTTTTTTAGGGAGCATTTCAGTCTTTTCTCTGCAGCAACGAAGGCTAGAATCTTACCCTCTCCCCCCCCCAAAAAATTGAAATTCCCACATCATCATATGATTCCAGGATCTGGGGCTTGGAGGAAAACGACAAGCATGGCTAATGTTGCAACCAAATTGTAATAGTCGGTGATGGTACAAAACTCCGCCAAAAGTTTTGGAACACCAGAAATATCAAGCTCTGATTGGGAAGCCAATGGAGTGAGGAGGTATTTAAAATATTGGGGACTTTTAATAAAATGTGGGTGGCTGTGGCACGCTGTACCTCAAAACAGCACCCTGGAAACCCCATTTTCATCACTGTCGTATAAATATGAACAAAGTCTGCCTTGTGAGGTATCATTTTAAAAATACTGATCTGTTGAACATTAATATCCTGGTGGACTATACGTGCGGTCGTTGTATGTGAGGTTGTGAAGTTTTTCTGTGTGTGTGTTATTGAAATAAGTTGTGATGTTCAGAATAACCACAAGCAGCCTTTCAGGTGCAGGAGCCAGACAGTGTTAATGGTTCATCAACACCCACCCAAGAATTCACTATCTCACAGGAACTGTATACAATGGAGATTTCTCAGAGAAAACACGTAGACAATGGAGACTGTTTGACCCACATCATAGCAAAATATATTTCCAGCAAACTAGAAGAAACTAGAAAAGAGGGAAAGTGACATGCTCACTTGGCCTCACTCCCCCCGCAACTAAACAGCTGGAAACACGTCTGGAGGACAAAGACTTTGAACTGGGGAGGGGGTCCCAAGCTGGAGGAGAGGCCCACCCTGTTCATTGAGGATGTGTCACCTGCTTGTACCATCTATCAGGGTGAGACGTGGCTTGATTCCAATTCGGTTTAGTTTGAAGAACTCAAACTGCGAATTTACTTTTATTTCTTCGGTAACCAACTGTGATCTCTACGCTCGCTGCTTAAAATCACTTTAAATCTGTCTGTAGTTAATAAACCTGTCTTATATTCTCGCTAAAACTGTGTGTTTGGTTGAAGTGCTAGGAAATCTAAGCTCAGTTTACAAAAGCTGGTGCATGTCCCCTCCACATCGGGGAAGGGGTGGACTGGGCAATGAACTAACACTGGCCAGGCTTCTAACCAGGGTAGGATGGCACAGGTCTAGTGTGCAAAGCTGGGGAGCCCGGAGAAATTGGCTGGAGCCTCCCTATTGATGGTTCATGAGTGGCTGGGAGGTCATTTATGGAACTCAGCTGGGTGTGTCCCTGCCTGGGGATGGCTGTGTAAGTGCAGGGCCTGCCAGAGGTTTGTCGCTTGACACAGCATCACAGTGTGAGAAGAATTCCCCAGGTTGGTGGGACAAAGGGTTCAGGGGTCCCACAGTCCAGCTTGCACGCTGGGTACCCCATCACAGTGGCTTTTTAAACTAATGACTCAATTAATCCTGATATTCCTGGCCAAAATTCACACAGCTTTCGCCCTTTGCAATGTCGCTGTCTGTTCTCCAGCGTAAACCAATCCACCGGCCAGTCGTGGAGCAGACACAATGTTGTGTGGCTAACATCCAATGAAACGAGAGATTCACGACCCATTCACCACCTGGCAGGGTCTCTCCTGGATGTTGGAGGGGTGACCGGGGCCAAAGGCAAACCCACGAATCATTCCTGACCCAGCAGCACTTCAGGGGCCCAAGCTGGGTCTGGTGTGCTTCCAGGTGTGAACGGGCTGAATTTTTGCAACGATGCGGTCGCAGCTCAGCTCCTGCTCTGGGGCTGTGGCTGCCCCGGATGTGGGCGACCGTCTCTGCAGACGGGACCTCAGACCCTTTGTCACGAGCGGCCCCAGAGCTGAGCCGAGCTGGTTGAGGCTTGCACGGAGCTGGTCGTCTTGGAGGCTTGGCAGACTCCGCTTTCTGAGCATCTCCCTCCCCCACTGAGCCACCCCCTCAGTGCTTCCCCCCGCACCCAAGAGGACAGCTTCCTGCCCCCAGACAGAGTTCATGGGGGAGGGAGGGGAGGCAGAGCTGCACATGGTGTGTGTGTGTTGGGGGAATCAATTCTGAGATGCCGTATCTGATTCCCCCAGGACATAGGTAAGAAAGTGAGATTAAACCTTCCAGCTTCAATGCTAGGGTGAAATCCACAATGGCCTCCTTAGATCTGTCTCTGCCCCGAACCCCAGATTCCTCCCTGGCCCCACCACACACAGCAGCCCTCCAGATCCGTCCCTGCTCCCCACCCCAGTCCCCAAAACAGCCTCCCCAGGTCTTTCCCTGTCCCCCCCATAGGTGCTGCACCCCCTGGCTTGAAGTGGTTGCCATCATATACAGGGTTTACAGTTTGGTTCAGCGGCTCTCAGCCCCCTCACTGTACAAATTGTTCCAGAAATCCTGACCCCCACCCTACTCCCCACAGCAGCCCCTCTCCCATTCCTCCCTGTCACCTTTTTCAATAGCCCCCACGCCCCACCCCAGAGGTGGCCACATCTCAGCGGGAAAAGACCCTATAGACCAGTGGCTCTCAACCTTTCCAGACTACTGTACCCCTTTCAGGGTTCTCCTTTTTCTTGTGTACCCCCAAGTTTCTCCTCACTTAAAAATGATTTGTTTACAAAAGCAGACATAAAAATACAAGTGTCACAGCACACTCCTACTGACAGATAATCTACTTCCTCATTTTGCCATGTAATTATCAAATAAATCGGTTGGAATATAAATGTTGTACTTTCATTTCAGTGTATACTAGATAGCGGTGCTTTTCAAACTTGTTTTCTGCGGACCTAGTTGAAGAAAATTGTTGATGCCCATGACCCAGTGGAGCTGGGAATGAGGGGTTTGGGGTGTGGGAGGGGTTTAGGGCTGGGGCAGATGGTTGGGGTGTGGGTGGGTGTGGGCTGCAGGGCCGGGCTGGGAATGAGGAGTTTGGGAGGGGCTCAGGGCTGGGACACAGGGTTGGGGTGCAGGGGTGAGGGCTGCAGGGTGGGGCCGGGAATGAGGGGTTCAGAGTGTGGGAGGGGGCTCTGGGCTGGGGCAGGGGGCTGGGGTGCGAGAGAGGGTCAGGGTTCTGGTCTAGGGTGCAGGCTCCGGGGTGAGGCCAGGGATGAGGGGCTTGGGGTGCAGGATGGGGCTCTGGGTTTGGGGGGGGCTCAGGGCTGGAACAGGGAATTGGGGTTGGGGCACGAGCTTACCTCAGGCAGCTCCTGGTCAGCGGCGCAGCACGGGCGCTAAGGCAGGCTTCCTGCCTCTCCTGGCACTGTGGACCACGCTGCGCGCCCGAAGCATCCAGCAGCAGGTCCGGCTCCTCGGCGGAGCTGCGCAAGCAGCTCTGCGCATCTCTCGCTCGCAAGCACCACCCCCCTCCAGCTCCCATTGGTCCTTTCCCGGCCAATGGGAGTGCGGAGCCCGTGCTCAGGGCAGGGGCAGCGCGTGGAGCCCCGTGGTTCCCCCGCCTAGGAGCCGGACCCGCTGCTGGCCGCTTCCGGGGCGCAGCGCGGTGTCAGAGCAGGTAGGGACTGGCCTGCCTTAGCCAGGCAGCACCGCCGACGGGACCTTTAACGTGCTGACCAGAGCCGCTGCCACCCAGCGCCTTCCATTCTGCGACCCGGAAATGGGTCGCGACCCACAGTTTGAAAACAACTGGTATGTAGAGCAGCTTAATCAAGTCATTGCCTGTATGAAATTACAGTTTCCACTGACTTTGCTAGTGCTTTTTGTGTAGCCTGTTGTAAATCTAGGCAGATATCTAGATGGATTGAGGCCTCTCCATTGGTACACGAACCTCTGGTTGAGAACCTCTGCCATAGGCTGGTTTCAGAGGAGCAGCCGTGTGAGTCTGTATCCGCAAAGAGAACAGGAGGACGTGTGGCACCTTAGAGACCAACGCATTTATTTGAGCAGACGCTTTCTTGCTTTTCTTTTTGCTGTAGACTGTTATCCAAAGGCCCAGGGCTGACAATGGCATCTGGCCAGTAGGTAGCAGCATATGTGCAATTCAGGTGCTTGTCCTACACGGGGGCTGGTCCCAGACGAGACATTATCACACTGACATTTACAGGGTAAGGGGCCTATGGACGCAGGGCTGGACTAGCAGGGGGCTGCGGGTCAGGAGTGAAAGGCACCCATGGAGCTAGGGGAGGGGGGGAGCCCAGGGCTGGTTTAGCACCTAGAAGGTAGAAATGAGGTTGAACAAAGGGGGCGGCTGAAGGTCGTTCGGCGAGGCAGTGTCTAGAGGATTTTCTGGTCGTGTGGATTTAAAGCCAGCCACGAGATGCTAAGACAATGACCTTTACCTGTTCAGAGCCTGTAACCCAACACCCGGTCGGCACAGACGGTGCCGAACGACTGAAACCCAGCTGGCCTCTGGCACCTGCAGATAGCAACAACCTGTTAATTTCTCGCCGTCTGTCCTCAGTGCCCCAGGCTGGCTCAGGGGTGCAGGGAATGGGACATGGGGCCTTTCCCCTCTAGGGAGCATTAGCTCGTATCCGGCCCCAGGGGAGGGACTGGCTGGCTCACGGGGGGGTAATGGGACATGGGGACTGTCCCCTCTAGGGAGCATTAGCTCGTATCCGGCCCCAGGGGAGGGACTGGCTGGCTCACGGGGGGGTAATGGGACATGGGGCCTTTCCCCTCTAGGGAGCATTAGCTCGTATCCGGCCCCAGGGGAGGGACTGGCTGGCTCACGGGGGGGTAATGGGACATGGGGCCTTTCCCCTCTAGGGAGCATTAGCTCGTATCCAGCCCCAGGGGAGGGACTGGCTGGCTCACGGGGGGGGTAATGGGACATGGGGACTGTCCCCTCTAGCGGGCGCTGGCTCCGATCCAGTCCCAGGGTGGGGACTGGCTGGCTCAAGGGGGTGGTGAATGGGGCCTGGGGCCTTTCCCCTCTAGGGGGCACAAGCATTGATCTAACCCTGGGGCAAGGGACTGGCTGATATCAACATTGCTCCATTGGACTTAATGGGGCCAGATCCCCATCTGGGGTCAATCGGCCATATCTCCATTGGTGTCAGTGGGCCAGATTCAAGACAATGAAACTGTCCTGATTTGGTCTACCTGGGTGATGTAGCTTTGCATGCCCCGTGCCACCAGCCATAACACCTTCAGATGTTTACAAGCTGCCCGTTAGCCCAACAAAACATTGGCAAAAAGTTGAGTCTGAGATTTCACTTGCAGACAAAACCAAGTCCGTCACAAGCGGCTGCTTATAATGCTTTACCTGAAAGACTGTGTAAACTCAGTGACTGTTAACTATTTACAAGGTCCAGCTATGTGAACAAACCAGACCCTCATATTTCATCTGAAATCCCCAGCTGCTGAAGGCATGTGACTGGGGAAAATCTCAGCCCTCACTACCACAAACAAACAATCAGGTTTTAGCCCTCATAGTTTGAGATGAGGAGCTGGAAAACATGAATCCAAAAGAACCAGAAATCCAATAAAAGGACCTCAAACCCATCATTATTATTCAAATCTCATGATTTTTAAGCCAATCTTGTGATTAGTGGGGGGGAGGCTGAGCTCATGATTTTTCATCCTTTCGGGTTGGTGGCAGGAGCCGTTTGGAATTTGCATCCCATGGGAAATTCTGACAGTTCCCAATTTTCTTTTATCCAAAGCTGAAATTTCAAATTTCAAAATTCCCCCAAACCCAGTGTTGTTTCAGAAATAGCAAAACCTGACAGGTGTTTGTCCAACCTGGTCTTAAAACCCTCCAGTGACGGGGATTCCACAACCTCCCTTGGGAGCTGATTCCAGAGCTGAACTGCCCTGAGAGAGTTTTTCCTAATATCCAACCTCCACCAACCTTGCTGCAGATTAAGCCCATTGCTTCGTGTCCTACCTTCAGTGGACATGGAGAACAACTGATCCATGGCCTCTTTATAACAGCCCTTCCCACCACTGAGAACTGTTATCAGGTCCCTCCTTAGTCTGGGAAACTGACGTACAGACTGGTGACTACTTTCCCCAAGGTCACCCAGCCAGCCAGGGGCAGAGGTTGGAATAAAACCAAGGTCTCCTGAATCCCAGTCCAATATATAACGGTGTACATTTTTCACAGTGAGGGCAATTCAACATTGCAACAGTTTACCAAGGGTCATGGTGGATTCTCCATCATCGGCCATTTTTAAATCAAGATGGGACTTTTTTTCCCCTAAAAGATCCACTCTAGATCAACTACAAATCAATTCAGGATAGTTCTCTGGCCTACGTTACAAAGGAGGTGAGACTAAATGATCACAACGAGCCCTTCTGGCCTTGAAATCTATGAGTCTATGCAGATGTAATTTATTTAGGCTGGGAAGGATTCAATTTTTATCGGCCATTGTCGGTAACCGTCAATTTCACTGCACACACACCAAAACATATTTTCATGGATAATCATTGAAATTTACAGATGGGCAAAGTAAGAAAAACCCCACTTGTGACCTTCTTTGAGTTTGGTTGAAGGTGATTTACTTTGTATATTCTGTCATGTGATGTTGACGATTTGTGTTTGAACGGTTATAAAGCTGTGAATCCCATATGCTACTGCTCTTAAATAGTTATTGTCTCACCTCCCTCCACATAATTCCCTGTGACTGTGAGAGGTGAAGTTGATCAAAAACGGTCTAAAGAGTGGGCTTAAAAACAAACCTTAAAACACAGTGTGCTTAAAAACAAACGATGTTATAAACCAATACAATGTGAATCCTGCCAACCCTCCTTTGATATTAGTGATATAAAAATCAACACAATCAAGACAAAATAAAATGCTTCGGCCTTAACATTTTGATAATTTTGCTTCAAAAATTCCGACAAAAATTGATCCCCCCCCGAAACGTCTCCATGTTCTCAAATCAGTGTTTTCTGATGGGAAACTGTTCCATTGGGAAATTATGAACCATCTCCCTTGGCAACGCTTCAGGCGTCACCTGCCTTCTACCAGTCGGGGTCCGTCGACACTGAAGCTGGAAGTGAGATTCTCAGCTCGGGGAGACACTCCCCCGCCACCCGCTAGTGGTGTAGCCCCAGCGGTGTGATCCTGTCCCAGACGCTAGGTACATCCTCAGGGCAGCCAGCCCCTGCAGCTGTGGCTAAATCATCTATTTTAAGCATGCTACCTCCATCAAAGCTATCTCAGGTACGTCTACCCACGCTAGGAATTACACTGAGGGGGACAGGGCACCCTGGGACCCTGTCTTTTCCTGGGAACTCTTTGTCCTTTTGAACCAAATTTCAATTTGAGTCAATCCAAATATTCTGATTTGATCATTTCAATGTTTCATTTTAAATTTTGACCATTTGAAAACATTTTTTAAAAAAAAAACACAAGTTATCCTAAATTTAAAAAAGAAAAAAGCATTTGGGACCAGAAAGGTGGAATTTTCACTTTGGACATTTTAAAACATGAGCTGGGGACAACTTTGAAAGTTTTCTTCCAAAACTTTTTTGAGTCAAGAAACTGCAGAAAACTGAGTCATTCACACAAAGTCTTACAGTTTTGATGAATCTGTCTCCTGATCCCCAACATAGACAGATCCTGAATGAGATCAGAGCCCTCCATTGTGCCGGGGACTGCACAGACCCACAGTGAGTGACGGTCCATGCCCCATTGTGCTTACAGTCTAAATAGACAACAGAAGGATTACTACCCCTATTTAAGGATTAAGAAATTGAAGCAGAAGGCGAGAGACAGTTTCAGAGATTGGCCTTAGCTCACACACACAAGGAAATAATGGGAGACCTGGCAAATAGAATCCAGGAGTCCTGACTCCTCGCTCACCCTGCCCTAACCCACCAGCTTCTGGTCCCTTCCCAGAGCTGGGGATAGAACCCAGGGGTCCCAAGTCCTCTTCTCTCAGCTAGTCCGTCTGGTGCTCTGCGACGCCTCCATCGCACCCGATCCCTCCTCTTCCTCAGCCAGGGCCCTGCGGAAGATGCCCAGGAAGGAGCCCCTCCGGCGCCCCCTGCTCCAGGCGTACCCCACCAGCCCATACAGCACAGGGTTGAGACAGCTGTGGAGGTAGGCCAAGGCCCAGCAGCACCAGGATGTGATGGGGCAACCAGCAAACAAAGAAGAGAGCCACCACGGCCAGCACCAAGGCGGAGGTCCGCCGGGAGCCCTCCCAGCTTCTTCTCCTCAGCTTCCAAGTCAAGACCACGTAGGATGTGGCGATGATGGCGAAAGGGACCAGAAACCCGCCCAGGAACCGGCTCAACCTCAGGGGCATCTCGGCGAAACGCCGCAGGTCTCTCCGGTAGACGCAGAAGGACTCCCCGTGTCTGGTCTCCACGTCCCTGAGCACCAGGTAAGGGACGCTGAAGCAGATGGCCAGGAACCAGGCCCCAGCGATCAGCCAACACCCAAGCCGGGGCCTGCAGTGGTTCCGGACCCAGACGGGCTGAGCCACCAGCAAGCAGCGGTGGAGGCTGATGAGGGTGAGCACGAAGACGCCGGCGAAGACGACCAAGTAGCGAGCGAAGGAGTGGAGCTTGCAGAGAGCTCGGCCGAAGGGCCAGCGGGACCTCAAGGCCTCCTGGACGATGGCGGGGATGCGCCCGGCGGAGAAGAGCAGGTCGGCCACGGCCAGGTGGAGGTAGCAAGCCGAGGGGAAGGTGGGCGGCCCGGCCTGGCCAACCGTGGTGATCCAGATCACCAGCCCATTGCCGGCCAGGCCCAGCCCCAAAACCAGGGCGTTGGTGCCGATGGCGATGTGCCGCATGGTGTCCTCCACAGCCCCCGTGGTGTTGCGGGGGGCACAGGAGCCGTTCATGGCTAGGAGGCGAGGGAGGCTACTGGGGAGGGGTGTGAAAGAGGACCAGAGACATTGGCCACAGGACCCCCTCATTCCCCCAAACTGCCACCTCTCCTCTGGCCCCGGCCGCCTCACACTTCCACCCATCCCCCACCTCCCCCAAATCCCCCCCTTCCCCTGGACTCCCAGTCCCTCCTGCTAACCCCCAAGGCCCCCCCACCCCACTGCTCCATGCCCCTGACCCCTCATCCCCCAGCTCCCCAAACTCCTGGCCCCCTCATTCCCCCATCATGCTGCTCCTCCCCCCAAACTCTATCTCCCTCCCCCATCCACACTCCCCCACCCGCACCCCTGGTCCCAGAAGAGGTGTTGGGAAACCACACGGCTCTGCGGTCTCAAAGTCACCACCACAACTTCCCCGCTTCGGGCCTAGATTACCAGATCCCGACCCCAAGGGTGCTGAGCCCACTCCTGCCCCCACCCCTCGCTGGAAGGGAAGCACCGCCCAGTTGTTCAAAGTGCACCAGTGCACAAAACCCGGGAACTGCCAGGGGACGAGCCTGTTATAAGAGCTCTAACCACTAGACCCCACTCCCCTCCCAGAGCCAGGGAGAGAACCCAGGAGTCCTGACTCCCAGCCCTCTTTGCTCAAAGGGAATCAAAGCTTACCTGGCTATGTATTGGGTGGGCACCAGGGGAGTGGAGTGACCTTTTCCCCTATCACTGCCGGAGCAGTCAATAGCCCGGGGCAGCTCAGTTCCCTCGTGGGGTTGGGTCCCACGTCTGAGCCGCTCCTCTGAGCGACGGGCACTTCCCCTTCCAGAGCTTGACGGAAGGACACAGGCTACATCTTGGTTTCCACCACAGCACTTTCCCAACTTGCACTGCACAGGGCAGACGGCCTCTTGCAGATCCCTGACCAGGCCTTGCCCTGCGCAGATCCCACCTTGTCCCCAAGCTGGATCCCAGCTCCTCTTCCCCCTGCCCCATGCCCTGTGTAGATCCCAGCTCCCCACACCACCACCTCAGCGGACCCCACTGGCCGATCTAAGACCAGCCCATTTCTGGACCCCAGCGAGCAGGTGGCCAGCAGCTCCCCTTGCCCATGGCTCTGCCTGCAGCAGGATGGGGATGCGGGGGGGGAAGTGTTCGAACACCAGCTTGCAAAAGCGACTTCTGGGCTCATTTCACCACTGCAGGGTGTTGCACAAAGCCAGTGTTACAGGGAAGGGGGGCAGGGCTGTTGTAACAGACGCTGGTCCTCGGCGTGTTGCTGGGAGCGATGAGCTGGAGAGGTCAAAGCACGGAATACACCACTTCCCTCCCAGAGCCAAAGATAGAACCCAGGAGTCCTGGGTCCCAGCCTCCCCCCCCGCACCCCAACCACTAGACCCTACAACCCTGCCAAAGCTGGGCAAGAACCCAGGAGTCCTGGCTCCCAGCCCCCCCTGCTCTAACCCACTAGCTCCCACTCCCCTCCCAGGACCAGGGAGAGAACCCAGGAGTCCTGGATCCCAGCCCCCGCCCCCGCTCTAACCCACTAGCCCAGGGGTGGCCAACTTGTGGTTCCAGGGCCACATACAGCTCCTCAGAAGTTAAGATGCGGCTCCTTGACTAGGCACCGACCCTGGGGCTGGAGCTACCGGTGCCAACTTTCCCATCTGCCAGGGGGGGCTCACTGCTCAACCCCTGGATCTGCTACAGGCCCCACCCCCACTCCACCCCTTCCCGCCCCTTCCCCTGAGCCCGCCGTGCCATTACTTCTTCCTCTTCCCCGCCCCCAGAGCCTCCTGCATGCCACAGAACAGCTGATCGGGAGGTACAGGGAGGGTGGGGGAGGCGCTGATTGCCGGGGCTGACAGTGGGTGGGAGGTGCTAGGAGCTTGGGGGAGGAGCTGATGGGGGGCTGCTGGCCTATTACTGTGGCTCTTTGGCAATGTACATTGGTAAATTCTGGCTCCTTCTCAGGCTCCTTCTTGGTCAGGTTGGCCACCCCCGCACTAGACCCTACAACTCTCCCAAAGCTGGGGATGAAACCCAGGAGTCCTGCACCCTATCTCTGCCCCCAACCAGCAAACCCCTCTCCCCTCACAGAGCTGGGAATAGAATCCATGAGTTCTGAACTGAGGATAATTGAGCTATACTGATTTACATCAATACAAGATCTGGCTTGTTCACTCCATGCCCCCACTGGATTTGGGGATCAGTTTCCCAAACTAGTGATTTTCAGTGTCTCCATGGTTGGGGAGGGGGTGCCCATCTTGACACCACTTACAGGGTCCAGGTTTTCAGAGAACAATAACCCCTGAAAAGCACTTTAGAAAGCAGAGGTCTGCAGCCCTTCGTGTTTTGATAAGAATCTCCTGCAATGAAGCCACAGAACTTGGACTTCTGCAAAAACACAGCTCTAGAAGGAGAGATCATTTGTTCATGCACTTTGTCAGCAGAACAGAGCATCTTCTCTATTTTAGATACAGCAGCAGGAGGGGTTTTCTTTTAATAAGATCACTGTTCTGGATATTAAAAACCATGTATAGACCTACAACCATGAGGTTATACAAGCAGACAGGAGCTTAGAACCCCACCATTAAATCAGTTTTACTACATTGACTGGCTTTAGAACTGACGACATTCTAGAACAAATGGTATCTGATCAGGTTTTAACATTTTGAGAGCACAGAAGTTTCTAGAAACAGCCAGAATTCTGGAACCCACAAGATACCACAGAGTTTTAAATCATTCATAAATCATGATTTTAGAACTAGTGAGAAACCTAGACCCCACCAGTCCCTACCTGGCCTTGGCACATTGAGAGATCTGGAACCCATGGGATATTATGCTATGCAAAACTATTTGGACATATAAAAACTACACAGGGTTGTAGAGCCAGCCTGTAATCTAGAACCCATGGGATCCTATCAAGATTAAAACCATGTGTAGACATGGCACCTCCTGGGTTCTAGAACCAAACAGGGACCTGGAACCTTCTGGACCCTACTGGGTTTTTTTAAACACACCAGGAAACATAGAACACACACGATTATGGGGCTAGCTAGGAATCTAGAACCCAAGGGACTCCATTCAGTTTTAAAACATCGAGACACCTGGAACTCATGTCCAGAATATCCACATCTCTAGAACCCACAAGATTCCAAGTTTTTCTCCATTTCCATGGTGTCAGTTTCTGGCCCATGTCTCCTACTAGATTCTGTTCCAGACACAGCACTACTGAGATCCTCATCAAAAGCTGCTTTGACCAGAGCAAACAGAGACATCCTTGCCACCTGCTGGAATGTCCCCCCTACAAAAAGGTAGAGGACTGGGGTGAAACAGACGTTGAGGCAGAACATGATGATGGAAATGACCAGGAAGCTGTCTGTCACTGACTGCTGCACATTACTGTAGGACATCAACCCATAGTAGAGGTGGAAGGGCAGCCAGCAGAGGAAGAAGGACACCCCCGCAGCCACCATGACTTTAAAGGGTTTCCCCCTCTGTGCCAGCCCCTTCACCTTCAGCTCCAGCCCCACGCGGACGTAGCAGCCCACGATGGTGCAGAAGGGCAGCAGGAAGCCCAGCAGGAAATGGACTGTGAAGATGGCCGGGTGGATCCGTCTCCCCGGGTCCCGCGTCTCGGCTCCATTCCTGTCCCTGGGGAGGGTGTAATTATTGATGCAGTTGATCCTGCCCGCATTCACACGGGTGTCCCAGAAAGCCAGGTCGAGAGTGCTGAGAGCGAAGGAGACCAGCCACACACCTGCAGCCAGCTTCCATGCCTGGGCCACAGTGCGGTGATGCCGGGACCAGATGGGGTGGCAGGTGAGTGTGTAGCGATCCAGACTGATGAGAGTGATAAGGAAGACAGAGGAGAACATGTCCATAGAGAGGCAGACATTCAGGAGCTTGCACATGGCTGTACCAAAGACCCAGTCTAAACCCAGGAAGATGTAGATGGCGAAGAAGGGGATCAGCAGGGTGAAGAGGAGGTAGCAGGAGACCAGGTGGAGGAACCAGAGCGTGGTCACCGTCCTCCTCATCTTCAGCCCCAGCACCCAAAGATAGAGCCCATTCCCCACCACACCCACTGGTAAAGTGGTGAAGAGCAACACGGCCGCAGTCAGGTGAGTGACCCTCGTGGTTGCCGGGGTCTGGCTGGAATTCGCCCCAGCAGTTGGTGGGGAAGTCATGTTGCCTCGGTCCATGGTGCCCTGGGGAGAGACGGAAGAGGGGTTGGAAGGGATGACAGAGAAGGGGAAAAGGGGGAGGGGAAGAGGAAGAAGGGAGAAATAAGAGGGGGTTAGGAAGGCACCATTGAAGCAGACCTCTCTGGAGTGCCCCAAGGGTCGGTCCTGGGGCTGGTTTTGTTCAATATCTTCATTAATGATCTGGAGGATGGAGTGGATTGCACCCTCAGCAAGTTTGCAGATGACACTAAACTGGGAGGAGAGGTAGATACGCTGGAGGGTAGGGATAGGATACAGAGGGACCTAGACAAATGAGAGGATTGGGCCAAAAGAAATCTGATGAGGTTCAACAAGGACAAGTGCAGAGTCCTGCACTTAGGACGGAAGAATCCCATGCATTGCTACAGACTAGGGACCGAATGGCTCGGCAGCAGTTCTGCAGAAAAGGACCTAGGGGTTACAGTGGACGAGAAGCTGGATATGAGTCAACAGTGTGCCCTTGTTGCCAAGAAGGCCAATGGCATTTTTGGGATGTATAAATAGGAGCATTGCCAGCAGATTGAGGGACGTGATCGTTCCCCTCTATTCGACACTGGTGAGGCCTCATCTGGAGTACTGTGTCCAGTTTTGGGACCCACACTACAAGAAGGATGTAGAAAAATTGGAAAACGTCCAGCGGAGGGCAATAAAAATGATGAGGGGACTGGAACACATGACTTCTGAGGAGAGGCTGAGGGAACTGGGATTGTTTAGTCTACGGAAGAGAAGAATGAGGGGGGATTTGACAGCCGCTTTCAACTACCTGAAAGGGGGTTCCAAAGAGGATGGCTCTAGACTGTTCTCAGTGGTCGCAGATGACAGAACAAGGAGTAATGGTCTCAAGTTGCAGTGGGGGAGGTTTAGGTTGGATATTAGGAAAAACTTTTTCACTAGGAGGGTGGTGAAACACTGGAATGCGTTACCTAGGGAGGTGGTGGAATCTCCTTCCTTAGAGGTTTTTAAGGTCAGGCTTGACAAAGCCCTGGCTGGGATGATTTAGTTGGTGTTGGTCCTGCTTTGAGCAGGGGGTTGGACTAGATGACCTTCTGGGGTCCCTTCCAACCCTGATATTCTATGATTCTATGAAATAGATGTTTTCCCTCACTGAAGCAGAAGAGCAATCACAAGATCTGTTCCTCAAGATGGCTAAGCCAGGGGACCCCCTGCCACTAGACACCGGTGCCATTAACTCAAGGTACCTCCCACCACTGGACACGATCAGGGTTAACCCACGGGACCCCCTGCCACTACACACAAGAGATATTTACCTGTGGGTCTCTGCAACAGGGTGCCTGCTACCCGAGTGCCCCCTTGTGGCCAGAGCTCACTCTGCAGCACCCTTCCTCACTGCTGGAACTCACTGCTACAAGAATGGATGGCAGGTGGAGAAGGGAAAGGAGGACAGCGCAAGTGGGAGGAGCGGAGAAGGGGAAAATAGTCTAGAGGGTCAAACACAGAACCACAAAAAGAAAACGATGTGGCTCTGATCTGGATGTTTGGCTGACTCAGGGGGTGCGGAAAGGGACATGGAGAGTTTCTCCTCAGGGGACGCTGCATCCAGCAGAACTGCAGCAAACACCGGTATACAATAGGAGGAGAACAGGGGGCTAAGAACCAGGTAGAGGAACCGCTGGCTGGTCACCGTGCTTCTCATCTTCAGCCCCAGCCCCGCAGGTCCAGCCCCCTATGGCAGGATGATGGCAAAGAAGAAAACTCGCAGCTGTGAGCTGATTTCCCCTCCCACCTTCCCTGGGGGTGGCCAGAGATGGCTCCCGTGCTGGCGCGGGGGTCGATAGCAGTGTCAGGGCCGGGGAGATCCTTGGCGTAGGAGGGAGGGACCAAGTGGTTGGAGAAATGGGAGCAGACAGAGATACAGGGACCTTCATGCCTCAGTAGTGGAAGAACAGTATCTCCTTCACCACCCAGCTAAAGACAATCCACTTTATAAACAGAATAGAACCCAGGAGATCAGGCTACCGGCTCCTCCCTCCTGCTCTAACCACTAGACCCCACTCCCCTCCCTGAGCCATTTAAAGAACCCAGGACTCCGCACTTGCAGATCCCCTGAGGTTGCCAACTAGAGCCCACCCCCCACAGTTCACCCTTGTTGCCGCATACCGTGCAACTGGGGGTCTCTTTTCCCAATTGTGTTGGGCTCCCGTCAGGGGTCTCTGGGTCCCAGCTCCGTGGCCAGGGTCTGTGCAACGGACGCGCCGGGGAGAGCTCCGAGTCACTGAGGGTTTTAAGCTAGAAGAGGAAGTGGTAGCCTTTCCATGAATTCCTTCACCAAGGGACTTAGCAAGAACATGTAGGTGAAACAGGAACCCTCACTTCTCTTTTCTCGATGCCCAGCCACCCCACCGCTCAAACCACCAGACTCCACCCCACTCTCAGAGCTGGGGATACAACCCAGGAGTCCTGGCCCCCAGGCCACCTTGGTCTAACCTACTAGAGGCCATTCCCCACCACCCCAACAAACTCAGACAGAACCCAGGTGTCCTGACTCTCAGCCCCCTGCTCTAACTTCTAGATCCCACTCCCCTCCCAGAGCTCGGGAAAGAACCCAGGAGTCCTGACCCTCAGACCTCCCTGCTAGGATCTAGAGCTGGTTTGAGTTGGTAATAGCAAATGTCTGTGGCTTCTAAGTAGGTTTAGCAAAGAAATTCATTTTCAGACTCAACGGGGGGCCTCTGCCCATCGTCTCGACTCACCTGGGCAGCGCAGGACCCAGCGCAGAGAGAGACTCAGATGGTCTGTGTTTGCCCAGCAAAGCGTCCGTGAGTCTGCGCTGCCCGGGGTGTTGAGGTCTCTCCCCTTAACTCTGTGTCTTCTACACGCTCCGCCTCCGCCTGCTCTCAGAGATAGAGAAGCTGCAACCCATAAATGGAAATGCTCATTTGGACACCGTCTTAGCAAAGAAACCACCTAAGAAACAGCCATTGCTTTAAAACTAGCCCCCGCTTCCCTGCCAGAGCCAGGGATAGAACCCAGAGCCCTGGTTCCCAGCCCCCCAGCTTCTCTAACCCCCTAGACCCCACTCCCCTCCCCCATCTGAGGCTTGAACCCAGATATCCTGAGTCACCCCTCCCCCGCTCTGACCACTAACCCTGAGGCCTCAGTAGGGAACAAGAGCCTTCCTCTCCCAAAGCTGCAGTGGGGGTCTGGGTGCTGGGGCTTCCCCCATCCTGCCCGGTGCTTCTGCCGGGGAGTGGTCTCGGCATGCAGGGGTTTCCCCCGCCTTGCCCACCCAGTGCTTCTGCCAGGGCTCTGGGATTTCTGCTGGGGTGCGGCATCCATTTTTCTGCGGGCTCCCAATTGGCCATAGCCCCTGGGCACAGACCCCATCAGCCCATTGGCTAATCCGCTACTGCCCAGCCAGGCTCCTTAGACAGGTCGGTCATGGAGGGTCAGGGATGCACAGAAATGTGGGGTCCAGCGGAACCCCCAGGCAGTCGCGTGTCCAAAGGGACTAGAGCTTCAACAGGGCTCTCAAAGAGGCCCGCACCCCAGAGACACGGTCACAGTGGCTGGCATGAGTGCGGCCGGGCTGGTGGCCTGGGGTTGGACGTGAGTGTGCAGAGAGCAAAGGGCTGTTGGATTCAGGGGGCCACTTGCAACCAGGTGCTGCAGACCCTGAGCTGAGAACTGCCCAAGGCCTGGGAGCCCGAGTCCTCCCGTAGCAGATCTGCTAAGGGCACTCCTGCCTCCGGGCCTGCAGAGAAACCTCTTCCTGTCAGAGCCGGCGAGCCCAAGTGCTCTGAAATCCACCCGCCCGCTCGGCTTGGCTTGAAATTGGCCGTCTCTGAGCAAGGCCCGGGGGCGGAGTGAGAGGGGCAGGTTCAGAGGGTCGTGATCTGGGGCCCTCAGTTTAAGCCACATGAAAAGGAGCCGTTCTTAATTTTTTCACACCGCTCTGAAAACCAGTTGCAGACTCGCATTGACTTGGAAAGTGGCACCAAGCCGCAGGGGCTCTGCTGGAGTCTGCGGGAGCAAAGGGCGGTCGTTCGATTGCGGGTGTCACGAGATGCAGCCCCCTGATGATGAGCTGCTGTTAATACTCACACATTGCACTGACGCCCCCCATGCGGGGGGGCAACTGCCTTGAAAACCGGCACTCAGCAGTGGAGGCAGGGTGGGGTTTGTGATGCAAATTTGGGTCATTTGGTCCAGGGGTTCCCATGATACAGGGCCCCCCGCCCCGTACATTTTCAGATGATAGCAAAGAGGCCGAACTTTGGGAAACATTGAGCCTGGACGGCCCCTGAGTTCAGCTACGCAACGGGACCGAGGGCCGGTGCAGCCGGATAGCAAAAGTGAGTCCGCTCCTCAAGCTGGTCACACCTGTGTTTAATAGCAGTTCACACCTCTGCGAGCTACGTCTTCCACTGGAAATTGAGGGTGAGTAACACCCACGTTGAGCTGACACGTAGGGGCTTAGAGACACAGCCACTGCTGTTTTGATCTAAACATGGAGATGTTTGAGTTCTTGTCCCTATTATCAGCTTTGACCTGGTGTCTTCAGCCACAATGGGGCTGAACTGGGACCACAGATGGCGTGTAAGTCCTGTGCCAATAACCGATTCTTCGGGTCTCTGGTTGCTCTGAATAATCGGTGGTAATGGGGGTTGGAGTCCTGGACTGATTTGGAACCCAAGAGTTTCGAGAACTAGCCACATACCTAGAATTCACAGTATCCTGAAACAGATAAGTGCTTGGATCCCTTGAAGGACTAGACCATGTCAGGTCTGATTGGGTTTCAAACCATTGTCACACCAGGAACTCAAGGGTTCAAGACCTAGCCAAATATCTAGAACCAATGCGTAAGGCTACGATGTTGTCATGGATATTTTTAGGAAAAGTCACGGACAGACCATGGGAAATAAGCAAAGTATCGTGGAAGCTGTGAGCTGTCCCTGACTTTTACTAAAAACTTCCCTGACAAAATGGGGAGGGAGGAGGGTCCAGCACCCTGCCCCCACCCCTCGCAGTGGCTGGAAGCTGCAGGAGCCCCATTGCCCAGTAGCTGGGAGGGATCCCCCTGCCACACTGCGGGGCTGGAGCTGTGGGGGTCCCCCCGCCCACAGCCCCTGAGCAGCTCCGGGGTCCCTCTGCCACCGGGGGTGGCAGCTGGGAGCTGCGAGGGGCCCTGGTTGCTCGCAGCAGCTGAGACACTTCAGGGGGGACCTTTGGCAGCGGTGGCGGCTCGGCAGCTCAGGGGTCACCGCCGGCCGCGGCAGGTCAGCTGCAAAGCCCCCAGTGTCACTGAGATCACTGAGTTACGGTTTCCATAAGCTCCGTGACATAATCTTAGCATTACTCATGTGGTACTAGTGTGTGTGTGTGTGTATTACACACACACACACACACACACACACACACACACACATTTAAAAACCCATTCGTACACCATGAGGTCTAGACATTTGAGTGGGTCTTGAATTTCTTGGGTTCTAGGTCTGCCAAAGTTTTTTTAAAACCCAACCTGGTCCTATGTGGTCTAGGGCAGTGGTCTCCAAAGTGGGGTGCCTGCACCCCAGGGGGTGCACAAGACGATCCCTGGGGGTGCGTGGTGGGAGGAGCTCTTCTACGTAGCAGCTCTTCCACCTTTTTTCTTCGGCAGCATGCCTGCTGCAGTTTTTTTTCCTGAGGGCGGGTGATCAAAAAAGTTTGGAGACCACTGGTCTAGGACATCATATATGAGGTTGAAAACTAGAATGTCCTAGACCCGATAGGATCTGTTTGGATTTTTATACTTTGGCAGATCTAGAACACAAGGGGTTCAAGAACCAGCCAAATATCTAAAATACATAGGATTTTATTGGCTTTTGAAACATACAGTGGCTTGGAAAACATGATGCTCTAAATCTAGCCCACATCAGATCAGTTCAAATTCAAAACATGGACAGACCTGAGACGCAAGATGTTAAGAACTGGCCAGGATTCCTAGAATCCATGAGAGCCGACTGAATTTTGAATCAGCAAGAGGTGTTATCTGTCACAGTTGGCACGTGGTGTTTATAAATTATGTCAGAGCCACCCCACAAAATGTACAGAATCTATGTAATTCAAGCACTGCCCGGGAATAATTATTTATTATTATTCTTTATTTTGGTAGTTCTGGGAGGCCAAATCCTAAGCCAGAATCCCACTGTGCTAGGCACTGTACAAACAGAGTGAAAAGACAGTCCCTGTCCCACAGAGCCCACAATCTAAGGAGATGCATGGGTAGAGACCTGGGGTGGGACACAGCAGACATGAGTTTGTTTCCAGTTGTGCCACTAGAAAGACCGAAGTTTCTACTGGGTGACTTTGGCCAAGTCACTTCCCCACTATGTGTCTCAATTTCCCCATTTATAAAAAAGACTGAAAGACTGCTACTGACCTCCTTGGAAAAGTTCTTTGAGATCTGCTGATGACAAGCATTACAGAAGAGCGTGATATTGCGACTGTAATACACAGACTCTTCTATAATAAAAAAATTTTATATAAAATATAATATAAAATATAAAATCATTTGTATTTTAAACCATTTGGAAATCTAGACCCACGATGAAACATTAAGGAAACAATTTGGAACCTGTTGGATTCTATGTGGTTTGAAAACACTGTAGAATCCAGTGATGTCCTAGATCCAATTGGGAATCTAGAACCCATAGACTTTGAGTTTGAACACACTGAGCGGCTTACAAGAAATGAGATTCCAGAGCCAGCTAGTGACGTTGAATCCAAGAGAGTCAATTAGGTGAGAACACATTGAATGATGTCAAAGAAAGACGATTCTGGAGCTGGTTACTGATCTGGTGCCATTGATGACCCACTGACTTTGAAAAAATTGAGTGACCTAGAACTCATGGAATTCTGGAGAGAGAGCAGGGAATCTAGAATCCAGAACCTGGAACCCAGTGGGATTTAGAACCAGTAGGAATCAAGGAACAAAGGGGATGCAAACTTTTCAATTCTCCCTCAGTCTGAGCATCTTCAGGCCATAACCTGTTTTGTGTTCTCGACCTCTGACCCCTGTCTTCCACTAGACTCAGAGACACTGCTGCCAAGGTCATCGACAAAAGCTGCTTTGATGAGAGTGAGAAGAGGCATCCTGAAGACCAGCCAGAACTTCTCCCCCACAAAGAGGTAGAGGACGGGGTTGAAACCAGCATTGAAGCAGGACATGAAGATGTGAGTGACAAAGAGGGCACCTGATGCTGACTCTGGCACCTTCTTCTTGTAGACCTTCATACCATGGTGGAGGTGGTAGGGCAGCCAGCCGAGGAAGAAGGAAACCACCACGGTCACCATGACTTTGAAGGGCTTCCCAGTCCATGCCAGCTTCTTCTCCTTCATCTTCAGCCCCACACAGATATAGCATCCCGTGATGGTGCAGAAGGGCAGCAGGAAGCCCAGCAAGAACCGGACTATGAAGACAGCCTGGTGGACCCATCTGCCCAGGTCCTGCATCTCGGCTCCATTCCAGTTTCCAGAGAGAGCATAATTATTGGTGCAGGTGGTTCTGCCCCCGTCCACCACCCGGGTCTCCCGGAAAGCCAGGTAGGGAGCGCTGACACAGAAGGAGGCCAGCCACATGCCCACAACCAGCTTCCCAGCCCGGGGCATGGTGCGGTGATTCCGGCACCAGATGGGGTGGTGAGTGAGGGTGTAGCAGTCCAGGCTGATGAGTGTGAGAAGGAAGACAGAGGAGAACATGACCACAGAGATGCAAGTATTGAGGATCTTGCACATGGCTATTCCGAAGACTCAGTGGAAACCCATGAGGACGGAGACAATAAAGAAGGGGATCAGCAGGGTGAGAAGGAGGTGAGAGGAGACCAGGGAGAGGAACCAGAGCGTGGTCACCGTCCTCCTCATCTTCAGTCCCAGCACCCACAGGTACAGCCCGTTCCCCACCACACCCACCAGGAAGGTAGCAAAGAGCAACACTGCAAAGGCCAGGTGAGCGGAGGTCACAGCTGCTGGGGTCTGGCTGGAATTTGCACCAGCGGTTGGTGGGAGAGTCGTGTTGCCTCGGTCCATGGTGCCCTGGGGAGAGAGAGAAGAGGGGTTGGAAGGGATGACAGAATAGGCGAAAGGAGAAAATGGAAGAGCAGGAATGATGAAATAACAGAGGGGGTTAGGAACACACTATTGGACAGGAGGGATAGCAGACGTACGAGGAGTGCAGAATGAGGACAGTCTGATAGGTCAAATACTCTGCTATGCTGAGAATGCCATGTCGCTGTGATCTGGGTGATGGGCTGGCTCAGAAAGATGGGGAATGGGACACGGGGCATTTTCCCCATAGCAGATGCCAGCTCCAGTACATCTCCAGGGCAGGGACTGGCTGGCTCAGGGAGGCAGGATCGGTGCTGTTGACTTCTAGCACGCGGGAGCTGGTGATGGTGGAAGTGACTGAGCCAAAGTCACCCACATGGCCAGTGGCAGAGCCAGGAATAGTACAAAGGCCTCCTGAGACCCAGCCCTAGTCGCAATCTACCCTGCCTCCCTAGACAGTGAGCTCTCTTGGGAAGGGACTCCCTTTTTCCTCTTCGTTTGTACAGAACCTTGCACAGCAGGGCCCGGGGCCAGGATTGGGGCTTCCAGAACTACCTGAAATAAAATATAGCAAGTAATAATCATTGTTAGAAAGCTTATTCCTTCACTCTCCCACTTCCCTGGTCCTTCTCTCATGAACAGAGAGGAACAATACCCGAAGTCCGAAGGTGCAAACAATTCGATGTTTATTGGGGTGAACTTCCAGCAAGCTTAAATCCAAGTTCCTTTTTCCTTATTTTCGAATCCCAACTTACTTCCTGTTTGCCCCTAATTTATATAGTAATATTCTTAGCTATACCTTCACCAATCATTCTACTGAAATTTACCTAACCAATCCTAACATATTGTAACATAATTAGCTAACCATTTATATCCCACCACCTTAATTAGTTTACACCCAGCAAAATTAATTATACAGCAGACAGAAACAATCACAGAACCAGACAGAGACCGTGCAAATAAACAACAGCAAAGTGGGAACTATAATGACAAAACAATACAGAAGTGAGGATTTCACAACTACATCTCTAAAGACATAAGGGTTTCCCAGCTGTGTCTGTTGATAAGTGAGTTCTTACCAGACAGAAAACTATCAACCTAAATTTCCATTTACATCTTCTAGGCTCTTCCCTTTCTCTGGAGGTGATAGATCGGATCCCCTTCCTAACCGCCCCAGCTTGACTAGTTTGGAATGTGAGGAGGTGACCGGTCGCTTCCCAGCTTGGGGCTGTCCCTGCTGCTTAGCCAAAGAACAGGGCCTCAGACTGTCGCAGGGAGAAAAGGCCCTTACACCGGCAGACAGTGATTTTGATTCTTTCTTTTATACCTCTATAAGGCATTGGTGAGTTTCCTTGCTTGTCAAGTCCCTCTGGAACACAACCAAAGCTTGGATGGGTCATTCAGTCCTGTGTTCAGAGCTGCAGTTTGCAGAGAAGTTACTCCAGAGGTCGGAAGCAGGATTGAAGACAAAATGGAGAAGATGCAGCTGCCTTCTTATATCCTGGGTACATCCTCTGTCCCAGACACAAGTTCCCAGCCTGGGTGTATGGAGAAGCTCTTGGAGTCCCCTGCCAACAGGCATGTTCCTACAAGTCCTGCTGACTCAGAGGCGTACCCCCGGCTTCTCTCAATGTGTTTACCGTACAGCTGATCGAACAGACTAGGCAGTGCTAATGCCAATGTCTGGGGGTTACACCGAGACACACAGCACGAGTTGGAGCTATCAATATACCACACATATTTATAACTCATAATTCAAAGATGACACATACATATAAACAAGCTTACCATATTTAGCAAATCATTCCTTTTCCACTGATACCTTCCATGGCATATGTGGTCTGATTCATGCAAATTTGTAATATCGGTATCCATAATATTAGAAGTGATCACCCACATTCCATACAGCACCTCAGTTACTAGCTTGGACGTTACCTCTTCACCACCCTGAATGTTCACGGGCAGGGGGTTTCTTTGGAGCCGCTCTTCGTTCTGCGGGCTTGCTCTGCTACTTTGCCCCTACTGTTCCTCACACCTTCTTGTTAACTGTTTGAAATGAGCCACCCTGATTACCACTACAAAAGTGCCATTGATGACCCATTGAGTTTGAAAAAATTGAGGGACCTAGAATGTGTGGACTGCTGGAGAGAGCAGGGAATCTAGAATCCAGGGACACTGCAGGGTGTTTGAATAGTGAGATACCTGGAACCCATTAGTATTTAGAACGATCAGGGATCTGGAAACAAATGGGATGCCAAGTTTTCAACTCTCCCTAAGGCTGGGCATCTTCAGGCCATAACCTGTTGTCATAAATATAAAGGGAAGGGTAAACACCTTTAAAATCCCTCCTGGCCAGAGGAAAAATCCTCTCACCTGTAAAGGGTTAAGAAGCTAGGATAACCTCTCTGGGACCTGACCACAATGACTAATGAGGAGACAAGATACTTTCAAGAGCTGGGGGGGAGGAAGAAACAAATCCTCTTTCTGTCTGTGTGATGCTTTTGCCAGGGACAGAACAAGAATGGAGTCTTAGAACTTAGTAAGTAATCTAGCTAGATATGCGTTAGATTCTGTTTTCTTTAAATGGCTGAGAAAATAAGCTGTGCTGAATGGAATGGATATTCCTGTTTTTGTTTCTTTTTGTAACTTAAGGTTTTGCCCAGAGGGATTCTCTCTGTTTTGAATCTAATTACCCTGTAAGGTATTTACCATCCTGATTCTACAGAGGTGATTCTTTTTTACCGGTGATTCTTTTTTACTTTTTCTTCTATTAAAATTCTTCTTTTAAGAAACTGAATGTTTTTTCATTGTTCTTAAGATTCAGAGGTTTGGGTCTGTGTTCACCTATGCAAATTGGTGGGGATTTTTATCAAACCTTCCCCAGAAAGGCGGGGGGGGGTAACATTTGGGAGGATTTTTGGGGGGGAAAGACGTTTCCAAATGGACTCTTTCCTAATAATAATAATAATACCTGTTAAACGTTTGGTGGTGGCAGCGAAAGTCCAAGGGCAAAAGGTAAAATAGTTTGTACCTTGGGGAAGTTTTAACCTAAGCTGGTAAAAGTAAGCTTAGGAAGTTTTCATGCAGGTCTCCATATCTGTACCCTAGAGTTCAGAGTGGGGAAGGAACCTTAACACCTGTTGTGCGTTCTCATATCTTCCACTAGACTCGGAGGCACTGCTGCCGAGATCATCGACAAAAGCCGCTTTGACCAGAGTGAGAAAAGATGTCCTGAAGACCTGCCAGAACTTCTCTCCCACAAACAGATAGAGGATGGGGGTGAAGCAGGCATTGAAGCAGGACGTGAAGGTGTAAATGACCAAGAGGGTGCCCATCACTGACTCTGGCACCTCCTTCTTGTAGAGCTTCAAGCCATGGTAGAGGTGGTAGGGCAGCCAGCCAAGAAAGAAGGAAACCATCGCGGCCACCATGACTTTGAAGGGCTTCCCAGCCCACATCAGCTTCTTCTCCTTCATCTTCAGCCCAACATGGACATAGCATCCCGTGATGGTGCAGAAGGGCAGCAGGAAGCCCAGCAGGAACCGGACTGTGAAGACAGCCACGTGGACCCGTCTCCCCAGCCCCTGTGGCTCGGCTCCATTCCAGTCTCTGGAGAGGGCGTAATTGTTAATGCAGATGATTCTGTCCCCGTCCAACACCCGGGTCTCCCGGAAAGCCAGGTAGGGAGTGCTGATACAGAAGGAGGCCAGCCACACGCCCATAACCATCTTCCCAGCCCGGGGCAGGGTGCGGTGATTCCGGCACCAGATGGGGTGGTGAGTGAGGGTGTAGCGGTCCAGGCTGATGACTGTGAGAATGAAGACAGAGGAGAACATGCCCAGAGAGATGCAGGTATTGAGGATCTTGCACATGGCTGTGCCGAAGACCCAGTGGAAACCCATGACGAGGGAGACGATGAAGAAGGGGATCAGCAGGGTGAAGAGGAGATAGGAGGAGACCAGGGAGAGGAACAAGAGCGTGGTCACCGTCCTCCTCATCTTCAGTCCTAGCACCCACAGGTACAGCCCGTTCCCCACCACACCCACCAGGAAGGTGGCAAAGAGCAACACTGCAGAGGCCAGGTGAGCGGAGCTCGCAGCTGCTGGGGTCTGGCTGGAATTTTCCCCAGTGGTTGGTGGGAGAGTCGTGTCCATGGTACCCTGGGGAGAGACAGAAGAGGGGTTGGAAGGGATGACAATAGACAGGAAATTGGACAGTGGAAGAGGAGGAGTGAAGAAATAACAGAGGGGGTTAGGAACACACTATTGGACAGGACATAGTTCGGTACGCTCTGGTCCTCCAGAATATCCAGGCTGGGTATTCTCAGCAACTGGGCTATAGCCGGTGGAACTCCCTGCTACAAGGCAGAACTATGGGCCGCAGAGGAGGAAAAGAGGGATAGCAGACTGGGGAGGAGTGGGGAAAGGGGACAATCTGGTAGGTCAAATACACAGCGAAGCTGAGAATATCACATTGCTGTGATCTTGATGACGGGCTGGCTCAGAGCGGTGGGGAATAGGACACAGGGCCTTTCCTCCCTAGCAATCACCAGCTCCAACCTGTCTCCAGGGCAGGGACTAGCTGGCTCAGGGAGGCAGGGATCGGTGCTGTTGACTCCTAGCATGCAGGACCTGGTGATGGTGGAAGTCACTGCTACAAGCTGGAAAAAGCCGCCCCACTCCCAACCTTCTGTGCTCATCTGCCTGTCACAGGAATTCATGCTACACCCTGACTTGTGAGAGTGGGCAGGGTCCTTCTCATCCTCATTATAACACAGGAAGCCTCAATCCACTGACCTACTTCTCTGCCCCCCGCCTTGCTGCCAGCCCTGCACAATGTATTCTATCCTAAATGACTCTCTTGGATTCTGCTGGCTCTGGAATCTCATTTCTTGTAAGCCTCTCAATGTGTTCAAACTCAAAGTCTATGGGTTCTAGATTCCCAACTGGATCTAGAACCTCAGGGTCCTTACCTCTACCTGGGACAGCGCCCCCCATGGCCTTGTTAGATTGGAGTTCTTTCTCCTCTGCAGAATGGCCTAATGGTTAAAGAAGGGGGGGTGGGAGCTGGGACTCCTGAGTTCTATTCTCGGCTCTTAGAATGGGGTGCAGGGATGGGGGTCAGAACTCCTGAGCTATGGGAGGGATGTGGGGCCCGTTGTCTTAGAGCTTCATAAGTGGAAAACATCTCATCAGATTAAATGTGAAAAGGAGAGAAAAATTCACCCATTTCAGAGATCTCACCTCCTACTTCTGTTTGTTGAATGCTCCAGGTTAACCCCAGTGCTACCCAGTGGCAGGGAGTTTATTGGGCTAACCCCACTGACACCCAGTGGCAGGGAGTTTCACAGCCTAACCCTGCTCATACCCAGTGGCAGGGAGTCCTCCTGGTTTTCTTTGACAGTGGCAAATTTCTGTGGCTTCTAGGTGGTTTTAGAAAGGAAATTTCCCTTCAGACCCAACGAGGGGCCTCTGCCTATCGTCTCGACTCACCTGGGGAATGCAGGACCCAGCGCAGAGAGAAACTTCGATCGTGTGTGTTTGCCCAGCAAAGCGTACGTGACTCTGTCCCCAGCATGCCTGAGCCCTCCCCTGTGTGTTGAGTTCACTCCCCTTAACTCTGTGTCTTCTACATGCTCCACCCCCACCTACTCCCTGAGATCCACAAGCTGCAAACCGTGAATGGAAATGATCATCCATCACTATCTTAGCAGCGAAATCACCTAAGCAACAGCCATTGCTTTAAAACTGGCCCCCACTTCCTCCCAGAGCCTGGCATAGAAGGCAGGAGTCCTGGCTCCCAGCCCCCCGGGCTGTAATGAACTAGATGCTTGGCCAGAAGCTCATCTATTGAGGCGTGCCCCTGGGAAGAGGAAGGGCCTGTATTTTGCACAAGTCCTTTCCTGATACGGGCTGCACCACGATCCAGAGATAACCCAGCGCTGTTAGCTCAGAACAAATGCTGAGTCACAAATGATACAACTCCCAGCCGAGGAGTGGGGGCGTCTAGTGGTTTGGAGTGGGGGCGGGGGGCACTGGGAGATCGGACTCCTGGGTTCTGTCCTCGGTTCTTGGATGGGGGGCGGTCTAGTGGTTTGGAGTGGGGGCAGGGGGCACTGGGAGATCGGACTCTGGGTTCTGTACTCGGTTCTTTGACGGGGGTGGGGTCTAGTGGTTAGAGCAGGTCAATATTCATGAGGGGTCCTGTGTTATCTGCATGTTCTGGGTACGTCCCTGGGTGAGACAACTCCTGTGAAATGCGGCCCCTTCCTGTTCTAGATTAAATCTCAGTCACACCCAGCCCCCCCCGGGGTGTTCGATACACAGGCCCCATCCTCGGAGCTGGGACCCTGAGACCCCCCGACGGGAACCCAACGCTACTGGGAAAGCATCCCCCAACAGCATGGTACACAAGACCAAGATTGAATTCTGAGGGGAGTGGGATCTAATAGCGAGAGCGGGAGACTGGGAGCCAGGACTCCTGGGTTCTATCCCCAGTTCTGGGTGAAGAGTGGGATCTAGTGAGCTGGAACGGGGAGAGTGGGGTGGGAGCCAGGACTCTGGGGTTCTATCCATGGCTCTGGGAGGGGATAGGGTCCAGTGTGAAAGATCAGGGAACAATTCTGTCTCTCTCTCCCTCTTCTCCAATCCGCTTTGTGTTCTTCCCACACCTCCTTAGGGTCTCACAGCCCCTCTGCCTTCCCAGCCCTGCACAGCACCTCCGCCTTTCCATCCGGCCCGCCCCATCATGGCCCCTCCACATTCCCACCCAGCCCGGTCCCTCACGGCCCCTCCGCCTTCCCAGGCAGCCCAGCCCCTCACTACTCCTCCACCTTACCAGGCAGCCCAGCCCCTCACTACTCCTCCACCTTCCTAGCTAGCCCAGCAGCCAATGGGAGCAACCCCCAGCTGCTCGGGAAGGGAAGTCAAGTTGCAACTCCGTGTGGCACCCCCTGGTCCGGGTGGCAGGCTGTGGGCTCTGCCTGTGAGTTCCGGAGCTGAGGTTGAGGATGATGGTGACCTTCCTTTTCTCCTTCCATCTGGTGCTCACCTACCTGCTCACATCCTGCTTTATAACTCTGCTCGCGTCTACCTCTGTCTGGGTTTCCACTGGGTCTTCGGCATGGCCATGTATGAACTCAATGCCTGCCTCTCCCTGGGCATGTTCTCTGCATCTTCCTCCTCACCCTCACCAGCCTGGACCACTGCACTCTCCCCTGCCGCCCTGTTGGGTCCCAGAATCACCCCAGCGTGGCCCAGGTCAGGAAGCTGTTTGCAGCTGGTCTCCTTCACCCTCAGTGCTCCCTAACTGGGTTTCCGGGAGCTCCTGGAGATGGACGGATCAGGGTTGTCGGCATGAATAGTTACACCTTCTCTGGAGAGGGGGACAGAGCCGAGACCAGGCCTGGAGGACACGTTCTGTTCAGGGTGCAGTTCCTGATAGGCTTCCTGCTGCCCCTCTGCACAAACATGGGATGCCATGGCTGGACGGGGCTGTAGATGAAAAAGAGCGGGCTGGCGCGGAGCAGGAAGCCTTTCAAAGTCATGGTAACTGCCGTGGTGTCATTCTTTGTCTGCTGGCTGCCCTACCACCTCTGCCACGGCCTGCTGCTCTACGAGAATGCGTTGCTGGTGTCATTCACGAGCACCTTCCTGCTTATTTACACCCTCCTGACGTGTTTCAACACTTGCTGTATCCCCGTCCTCTACATCTTTGTGGGGGAGATGTTCTGGCAGGTGCTCAGGATGTCCCTCATGACTCTGGTCAAGGCAGCTTTCATTGATGATCTCGGCAGTGAAGCACCTGAGCCCAGTGGGAAACAAGGGACAGAAGTTGAGGGACCAGAACTGGAGATGGACTGAAAGTGCCTGGAGTAAGAGAACATTGGAAACTTGTCATCCCACCTGTTCCTTCATCCCTGATTGAACTAAAACGTGATGGGTTCCTGGTATTTCAATATTTTTAAACCGAGCAGTGTCCTTGGGATTCCAGGTTCCTTGTCATCTTCAGAATCCCATGTGTTCTAGTTCTCTCAATCTTTTCAACATCAATAGGTCTTTAAAGAATCTAGATTATTATCCACCTCGTGAACCTCATTTGTTCTTGGTCTTTCTATGTTGTGAAACTCAGTGTGTGTTCAGGGGTTCCAGATCACTAGCTGGTTCCAGAATCTCATTTGTTTTAGGTCTCTCAATGTGTTCGAACCTAACTGGTTCTCATGGGATCTGCATCATTGGCTGGCTCTGGAATCTTTGTTTTATGTCTGTCATTGTGTTCACACTCAATAGGGTCTGTGAGTTCCAGATTCGTGACTGGTTCTAGGACCCAAGTGGATTTTAGAGTGTTTTCAAACCATATAGAAGCCAAGAGGTTCCAGATTCTTTGCTGGATCTAAAAATCTCATAGGGGTTCTAGATTTCCTAATGGTTTAAAATCTATTTGGCGTAGTGTATTATAGGAGAATCTGTGTATTATAATAGCATTATCTAGCTCTTTTCTAGTGCATGTCCTCAGTAGTTCTCAAAGTATTTTACCAAGGAGGTCAGTAGCAGTCTCCTGGTTACTATAAATGGGGAAACTGAGGCACAGAGTGTGGAAGTGACTGGGCCAAAGTCACCCGGATGGCCAGTGGCAGAGCCAGGAATAGTACCAAGGCCTCCTGAGGCCTAGACAGTGAGCTCTCTTGGGAAGGGACTCCCTTTTTGCTCTTTGTTTGTACAGAACCTTGCACAGCAGGGCCTGGGGCCAGGACTGGGGCTTCCAGAGCTACCTGAAATAAAATATAGTAAGTAATAATCGTTGTTAGAGAGCTTATTCCTTCACTCTCCCACTTCCCTGGTCCTTCTCTCATGAACAGAGAGGAACAATACCCGAAGTCCGAAGGTGCAAACAATTCGATGTCTATTGGGGTGAACTTCCAGCAAGCTTAAATCCAAGTTCCTTTTTCCTTATTTTCGAATCCCAACTTACTTCCTGTTTGCCCCTAATTTATATAGTAATATTCTTAGCTATACCTTCACCAATCATTCTACTAACATATTGTAACATGATTAGCTAACCAATTATATCCCACCACAATAATTAGATTACACCCAGCAAAATTAATTATACAGCAGACAGAAACAATCACAGAACCAGACAGAGACCGTGCAAATAAACAACAGCAAAGTGGGAACTATAATGACAAAACAATACAGAAGTGAGGATTTCACAACTACATCTCTAAAGACATAAGGGTTTCCCAGCTGTGTCTGTTGATAAGTGAGTTCTTACCAGACAGAAAACTATCAACCTAAATTTCCTTTTACATCTTCTAGGCTCTTCCCTTTCTCTGGAGGTGATAGATCGGATCCCCTTCCGAACAGCCCCAGCTTGACTAGTTTGGAATGTGAGGAGGTGGCCGGTCGCTTCCCAGCTTGGGGCTGTCCCTGCTGCTTAGCCAAAGGCCTTAGCCTAAGCACAGGGCCTCAGACTGTCGCAGGGAGAAAAGGCCCTTACACCGGCAGACAGTGATTTTGATTCTTTCTTTTATACCTCTATAAGGCATTGGTGAGTTTCCTTGCTTGTCAAGTCCCTCTGGAACACAACCAAAGCTTGGATGGGTCATTCAGTCCTGTGTTCAGAGCTGCAGTTTGCAGAGAAGTTACTCCAGAGGTCGGAAGCAGGATTGAAGACAAAATGGAGAAGATGCAGCTGCCTTCTTATATCCTGGGTACATCCTCTGTCCCAAACACAAGTTCCCAGCCTGGGGGTATGGAGAAGCTCTCGGAGTCCCCTGCCAACAGGCATGTTCCTACAAGTCCTGCTGACTCAGAGGCGTACCCCCGGCTTCTCTCAATGTGTTTACCGTACAGCGGATTGAACGGACTAGACGGTGCTAATGCCAATGTCTGGGGGTTACACCAAGACACACAGCACGAGTTGGAGCTATCAATATACCACACATATTTATAACTCATAATTCAAAGATGACACATACATATAAACAAGCTTACCATATTTAGAAAATCATTCCTTTTCCACTGATACCTTCCATGGCATCTGTGGTCTGATTCATGCAAATTTGTAATATCGGTATCCATAATATTAGAAGTGATCACCCACATTCCATATAGCACCTCAGTTACTAGCTTGGACGTTACCTCTTCACCACCCTGAATGTTCACGGGCAGGGGGTTTCTTTGGAGCCGCTCTTCATTCTGCGGGCTTGCTCTCCTTACCAGCTGCTGTTAAGCTAAGCCAGAGATTCCTCACACGAAATATCCCAGTGAGCGTGTCACGTGGTGTTTGTAAATTATGTCTGAGTTGCCCCACAAAACTCACAGAATTTATGTAGTTCAAGGAATGCCTGGGAATGATTAATTATTATTATTTTTTATTTCGGTACAGCTGGGAGCCCCAGTTCTGGCCCAGGACCCCACTGTGCTAGTCGTTATACAATCACAGAGCAAAAAGACAGTCCCTGTCCCCCAGAGCTCACAATCTAAGGAGATGCATGGATAGAGACCTGGGGTGGGACACAGCAGGCATGGATTTCTTCCCGGTTGTGCCACTGGATGGACCGAAGGTTCTACTGGGTGACCTTGGCCAAGAAACTTCCCCACTCTGTGTCTCAGTTTCCTCATTTGTAAAAACTGGAAGAGTGCTACTGATCTCCTTGCTAAAGTTCTTTGAGATCTACTGATTAGAAGTACTGGAGAAGAGCTAGATGCCGCTATTGTAATATACAGACTCTTCTAAATTATAGGTTTCAGAGTGGTAGCCGTGTTAGTCTGTATTAGCAAAAACAACGAGGAGTACTTGTGGCACCTGGAAGACTAACAAATATATTTGGTCATAAGCTTTCGTGGGCTAAAACCCACTTCATCAGGTGCAGGGAGTGTAAAAAAAAATGGGAAGATATATTTCTTGTAGTGACTCATCCACTCCCAGTCTTTATTCAGGCCTAATGTGATGGTGAACATCTGCACATCTACCAATGTGATATATGCCATCATGTGCCAGCAATGCCCCTCTGCCATGTACATTGGCCAAACTAGACAGTCTCTACGCAAAAGAATAAACTGGACACAAATCACATGTCAAGAATTCTAACATTCAAAAACCAGCAAGCCTCCCTGGACACTCAATAAGAGATTTAAAAGTGGCAATCCTTCAACAAAAAAACTTCAAAAAAAGACTTCAACGAGAAACTGCAGAACTGGAATTAATTTGCAAACTGGACACCATCACACTAGGCCTGAATAAAGACTGGGAGTGGATGAGTCACTACAAGAACTTAAAAAAACCAGAAAACTAATTTCCCCATGCTAATTTGCCCCTACTGTTCCTCACACCTTCTTGTTAACTGTTTGAAATGAGCCACCCTGATTACCACTACAAAAGTGCCATTGATGACCCATTGAGTTTGAAAAAATTGAGGGACCTAGAATGTATGGAGTGCTGGAGAGAGCAGGGAATCTAGAATCCAGGGACACTGCAGGGTGTTTGAATAGTGAGATACCTGGAACCCATTAGGATTTAGAACGATCAGGGATCTAGAAACAAATGGGATGCCAAGTTTTCAACTCTCCCTAAGGCTGGGCATCTTCAGGCCATAACCTGTTGTCATAAATATAAAGGGAAGGGTAAACACCTTTAAAATCCCTCCTGGCCAGAGGAAAAATCCTCTCACCTGTAAAGGGTTAAGAAGCTAGGATAACCTCGCTGGCACCTGACCACAATGACCAATGAGGAGAAAAGATACTTTCAAAAGCTGGGGGGAGGGAGAAACAAAGCCTCTCTCTGTCTGTGTAATGCTTTTGCCGGGGACAGAACAAGAATGGAGTCTTAGAACTTAGTAAGTAATCTAGCTAGATATGCGTTAGATTCTATTTTCTTTAAATGGCTGAGAAAATAAGCTGTGCAGAATGGAATGGATATTCCTGTTTTTGTGTCTTTTTGTAACTTAAGGTTTTGCCCAGAGGGATTCTCTCTGTTTTGAATCTAATTACCCTGTAAGGTATTTACCATCCTGATTCTACAGAGGTGATGCTTTTTTACCGGTGATTCTTTTTTACTTTTTCTTCTATTAAAATTCTTCTTTTAAGAAACTGAATGTTTTTTCATTGTTCTTAAGATTCAAGGGTTTGGGTCTGTGTTCACCTACGCAAATTGGTGAGGATTTTTATCAACCATCCCGTGATGGTGCAGAAGGGCAGCAGGAAGCCCAGCAGGAACCGGACTGTGAAGACAGCCACGTGGACCCGTCTCCCCAGCCCCTGTGGCTCGGCTCCATTCCAGTCTCTGGAGAGGGCGTAATTGTTAATGCAGATGATTCTGCCCCCGTCCAACACCCGGGTCTCCCGGAAAGCCAGGTAGGGAGTGCTGATACAGAAGGAGGCCAGCCACACGCCCACAACCAGCTTCCTAGACCGGGGCACGGTGCGGTGATTCCGGCTCCAGATGGGGTGGTGAGTGAGGGTGTAGCGGTCCAGGCTGATGAGTGTGAGAATGAAGACAGAGGAGAACATGCCCAGAGAGATGCAGGTATTGAGGATCTTGCACATGACTGTGCCGAAAACCCAGAGGCAGGGATCGGTGCTGTTGACTCCTAGCATGCAGGACCTGGTGATGGTGGAAGTCAGTGCTACAAACTGGAAAAAGCCGCCCCACTCCCAACCTTCTGTGCTCATCTGCCTGTCACAGGAATTCATGCTACACCCTGACTTGTGAGAGTGAGCAGGGTCCTTCTCATCCTCATTATAACACAGGAAGCCTCAATCCACTGACCTACTTCTCTGCCCCCCGCCTTGCTGCCAGCCCTGCACAATGTATTCTATCCTAAATGACTCTCTTGGATTCTGCTGGCTCTGGAATCTCATTTCTTGTAAGCCTCTCAATGTGTTCAAACTCAAAGTCTATGGGTTCTAGATTCCCAACTGGATCTAGAACCTCAGGGTCCTTACCTCTACCTGGGACAGCGCCCCCCATGGCCTTGTTAGACTGGAGTTCTTTCTCCTCTCCAGAGAAGAGCAATTCCTGATAGGCTTCCTGCTTCCCCTCTGCACAAACGTGGGATGCCATGGCTGGACGGGGCTGTAGATGAAGAAGAGGAGGCTGGCGCGGAGCAGGAAGCCTTTCAAAGTCATGGTAACTGCCATGGTGTCATTCTTTGTCTGCTGGCTGCCCTACCACCTCTGCCATGGCCCGCTGCTCTACGAGAATGCGTTGCTGGTGTCATTCACGAGCACCTTCCTGCTCTCCATGGCCTAATGGTTAAAGAAGGGGGGGTGGGATCTGGGACTCCTGAGTTCTATTCTCGGCTCTTAGAATGGGGTGCAAGGATGGGGGTCAGAACTCCTGAGCTGTGGGAGGGATGTGGGGTCCGTTGTCTTAGAGCTTCATAAGTGGGAAACATCTCATCAGATTAAATGTGAAAAGGAGAGAAAAATTCACCCATGTCAGAGATCTCACCTCCTACTTCTGTCTGTTGAATGCTCCAGGTTAACCCCAGTGCGACCCAGTGGCAGGGAGTTTATTGGGCTAACCCCACTGACACCCAGTGGCAGGGAGTTTCACAGCCTAACCCTGCTCATACCCAGTGGCAGGGAGTCCTCCTGGTTTTCCTTGACAGTGGCAAATTTCTGTGGCTTCTAGGTGGTTTTAGAAAGGAAATTTCCCTTCAGACCCAACGAGGGGCCTCTGCCTATCGTCTCGACTCACCTGGGAAACGCAGGACCCAGCGCAGAGAGAAACTTCGATCGTGTGTGTTTGCCCAGCAAAGCGTACGTGACTCTGTCCCCAGCACGCCGGAGCCCTCCCCTGTGTGTTGAGTTCACTCCCCTTAACTCTGTGTCTTCTACATGCTCCACCCCCACCTACTCCCTGAGATCCACAAGCTGCAAACCGTGAACGGAAATGATCATCCATCACTGTCTTAGCAGCGAAATCACCTAAGCAACAGCCATTGCTTTAAAACTGGCCCCCACTTCCTCCCAGAGCCTGGCATAGAAGGCAGGAGTCCTGGCTCCCAGCCCCCCTGCTGTAATGAACTAGATGCTTGGCCAGAAGCTCTTCTATTGAGGCGTGCCCCTGTGAAGAGGAAGGGCCTGTATTTTGCACAAGTCCTTTCCTGATACGGGCTGCACCACGATCCAGAGATAATCCAGCCGCTTTAGCTCAGAACAAGCGCTGAGTCACAAATGATGCAACTCCCAGCCGAGGAGTGGGGGGGTCTAGTGGTTTGGAGTGGGGGCGGGGGGCACTGGGAGATCGGACTCCTGGGTTCTGTCCTCGGTTCTTGGATGGGGGGGGGTCTAGTGGTTTGGAGTGGGGGCAGGGGGCACTGGGAGATCGGACTCTGGGTTCTGTGCTCGATTCTTTGACAGGGGTGGGGTCTAGTGGTTAGAGCAGGTCAATATTCATGAGGGGTCCTGTGTTATCTGCATGTTCTGAGTACGTCCCTGGGTGAGACAACTCCTGTGAAATGCGGCCCCTTCCTGTTCTAGATTAAATCTCAGTCACACCCAGCCCCCCTTCCCGGGGTGTTCGTTACACAGGCCCCATCCTCGGAGCTGGGACCCTGAGACCCCCCGACGGGAACCCAACGCTACTGGGAAAGCATCCCCCAATAGCATGGTGCACAAGACCACGATTGAATTCTGAGTCTTAGCCTTCCATGGCATCTGTGGTCTGATTCATGCAAATGTGTAATATCGGTATCCATAATATTAGAAGTGATCACCCACATTCCATACAGCACCTCAGTTACTAGCTTGGACGTTACCTCTTCACCACCCTGAATGTTCACGGGCAGGGGGTTTCTTTGGAGCCGCTCTTCGTTCTGCGGGCTTGCTCTCCTTACCAGCTGCTGTTAAGCTAAGCCAGAGATTCCCCACACGAAATATCCCAGTGAGCGTGTCACGTGGTGTTTGTAAATTATGTCTGAGTTGCCCCACAAAACTCACAGAATTTATGTAGTTCAAGGAATGCCTGGGAATGATTATTTATTATTATTTTTTATTTCGGTACAGCTGGGAGCCCCAGTTCTGGCCCACGACCCCAATGTGCTAGTCATTATACAATCACAGAGCAAAAAGACCGGTTTAATGTTTGGTGGTGGCAGCGAAAGTCCAAGGGCAAAAGGTAAAATAGTTTGTACCTTGGGGAAGTTTTAACCTCGGCTGGTACAAGTAAGCTTAGGAAGTTTTCATGCAGGTCTCCATATCTGTACCCTCGAATTTAGAGTGGGGAAGGAACCTTCACACCTGTTGTGCGTTCTCATATCTTCCACGAGACTCGGAGGCACTGCTGCCGAGATCGTCGACAAAAGCCGCTTTGACCAGAGTGAGAAAAGACGTCCTGAAGACCTGCCAGAACTTCTCTCCCACAAAGAGATAGAGGATGGGGCTGAAGCAGGCATTGAAGCAGGACGTGAAGGTGTAAATGACCAAGAGGGTGCCCATCACTGACTCTGGCACCTCCTTCTTGGAGAGCTTCAAGCCGTGGTAGAGGTGGTAGGGCAGCCAGCCAAGAAAGAAGGAAACCATCACAGCCACCATGACTTTGGAGGGCTTCCCAGCCCACGTCAGCTTCTTCTCCTTCAGCTTCAGCGCCACGCGGACATAGCATCCCGTGATGGTGCAGAAGGGCAGCAGGAAGCCCAGCAGGAACCGGACTGTGAAGACAGCCACGTGGACCCGTCTCCCCAGCCCCTGTGGCTCGGCTCCATTCCAGTCTCTGGAGAGGGCGTAATTGTTAATGCAGATGATTCTGCCCCCGTCCACCACCCGGGTCTCCCGGAAAGCCAGGTAGGGAGTGCTGATACAGAAGGAGGCCAGCCACACGCCCACAACCAGCTTCCTAGCCCGGGGCACGGTGCGGTGAATCCAGCTCCAGATGGGGTGGTGAGTGAGGGTGTAGCGGTCCAGGCTGATGAGTGTGAGAATGAAGACAGAGGAGAACATGCCCAGAGAGATGCAGGTATTGAGGATCTTGCACATGGCTGTGCCGAAAACCCAGTCTAAATCCATGATGAGGGAGACGATGAAGAAGGGGATCAGCAGGGTGAGAAGGAGGTGCGAGGAGACCAGGGAGAGGAACCAGACTGTGTTCACCGTCCTCCCCATCTTCAGTCCTAGCACCCACAGGTACAGCCCGTTCCCCACCACACCCACCAGGAAGGTGGCGAAGAGCAACATTGCAGAGGCCAGGTGAGCGGAGCTCGCAGCTGCTGGGGTATGGCTGGAATTTTCCCCAGTGGTTGGTGGGAGAGTCGTGTCCATGGTACCCTGGGGAGAGACAGAAGAGGGGTTGGAAGGGATGACAATAGACAGGAAATGGGACAGTGGAAGAGGAGGAGTGAAGAAATAACAGAGGGGATTAGGAACACACTATTGGACAGGACATAGTTCGGTACGCTCTGGTCCTCCAGAATATCCAGGCTGGGTATTCTCAGCAACTGGGCTATAGCCGGTGGAACTCCCTGCTACAAGGCAGAACTATGGGCCGCAGAGGAGGAAAGGAGGGATAGCAGACTTGGAAGGAGTGGGGAAAGGGGACAATCTGGTAGGTCAAATACACAGCGAAGCTGAGAATACCACATTGCTGTGATCTTGATGACGGGCTGGCTCAGAGCGGTGGGGAATAGGACACAGGGCCTTTCCTCCCTAGCAATCGCCAGCTCCAACCTGTCTCCAGGGCAGGGACTAGCTGGCTCAGGGAGGCAGGGATGGGTGCTGTTGACTCCTAGCATGCAGAACCTGGTGATGGTGGAAGTCACTGCTACAAGCTGGAAAAAGCCGCCCCACTCCCAACCTTCTGTGCTCATCTGCCTGTCACAGGAATTCATGCTACCCCCTGACTTGTGAGAGTGGGCAGGGTCCTTCTCATCCTCATTATAACACAGGAAGCCTCAATCCACTGACCTACTTCTCTGCCCCCCGCCTTGCTGCCAGCCCTGCACAATGTATTCTATCCTAAATGACTCTCTTGGATTCTGCTGGCTCTGGAATCTCATTTCTTGTAAGCCTCTCAATGTGTTCAAACTCAAAGTCTACGGGTTCTAGATTCCCAACTGGATCTAGAACCTCAGGGTCCTTACCTCTACCTGGGACAGCGCCCCCCATGGCCTTGTTAGACTGGAGTTCTTTCTCCTCTCCAGAGAAGAGCAATTCCTGATAGGCTTCCTGCTTCCCCTCTGCACAAACGTGGGATGCCATGGCTGGACGGGGCTGTAGATGAAGAAGAGGAGGCTGGCGCGGAGCAGGAAGCCTTTCAAAGTCATGGTAACTGCCGTGGTGTCATTCTTTGTCTGCTGGCTGCCCTACCACCTCTGCCATGGCCCACTGCTCTACGAGAATGCGTTGCTGGTGTCATTCACGAGCACCTTCCTGCTCTCCATGGCCTAATGGTTAAAGAAGGGGGGGTGGGAGCTGGGACTCCTGAGTTCTATTCTTGGCTCTTAGAATGGGGTGCAGGGATGGGGGTCAGAACTCCTGAGCTGTGGGAGGGATGTGGGGTCCGTTGTCTTAGAGCTTCATAAGTGGGAAACACCTCATCAGATTAAATGTGAAAAGGAGAGAAAAATTCACCCATGTCAGAGATCTCACCTCCTACTTCCGTCTGTTGAATGCTCCAGGTTAACCCCAGTGCTACCCAGTGGCAGGGAGTTTATTGGGCTAACCCCACTGACACCCAGTGGCAGGGAGTTTCACAGCCTAACCCTGCTCATACCCAGTGGCAGGGAGTCCTCCTGGTTTTCCTTGACAGTGGCAAATTTTGTGGCTTCTAGGTGGTTTTAGAAAGGAAATTTCCCTTCAGACCCAACGAGGGGCCTCTGCCTATCGTCTCGACTCACCTGGGAAATGCAGGACCCAGCGCAGAGAGAAACTTCGATCGTGTGTGTTTGCCCAGGAAAGCGTACGTGACTCTGTCCCCAGCACGCCGGAGCCCTCCCCTGTGTGTTGAGTTCACTCCCCTTAACTCTGTGTCTTCTACATGCTCCACCTCCACCTACTCCCTGAGATCCACAAGCTGCAAACCATGAACGGAAATGATCATCCATCACTGTCTTAGCAGCGAAATCACCTAAGCAACAGCCATTGCTTTAAAACTGGCCCCCACTTCCTCCCAGAGCCTGGCATAGAAGGCAGGAGTCCTGGCTCCCAGCCCCCCTGCTGTAATGAACTAGATGCTTGGCCAGAAGCTCTTCTATTGAGGCGTGCCCCTGAGAAGAGGAAGGGCCTGTATTTTGCACAAGTCCTTTCCTGATACGGGCTGCACCACGATCCAGAGATAACCCAGCGCTGTTAGCTCAGAACAAATGCTGAGTCACAAATGATACAACTCCCAGCCAAGGAGTGGGGGCGTCTAGTGGTTTGGAGTGGGGGCGGGGGGCACTGGGAGATCGGACTCCTGGGTTCTGTCCTCGGTTCTTGGATGGGGGTGGGGTCTAGTGGTTAGAGCAGGTCAATATTCATGAGGGGTCCTGTGTTATCTGCATGTTCTGGGTACGTCCCTGGGTGAGACAACTCCTGTGAAATGCGGCCCCTTCCTGTTCTAGATTAAATCTCAGTCACACCCAGCCCCCCCCGGGGTGTTCGATACACAGGCCCCATCCTCGGAGCTGGGACCCTGAGACCCCCCGACGGGAACCCAACGCTACTGGGAAAGCATCCCCCAACAGCATGGTACACAAGACCAAGATTGAATTCTGAGGGGAGTGGGATCTAATAGCGAGAGCGGGAGACTGGGAGCCAGGACTCCTGGGTTCTATCCCCAGTTCTGGGTGAAGAGTAGAATCTAGTGAGCTGGAACGGGGAGAGTGGGGTGGGAGCCAGGACTCTGGGGTTCTATCCATGGCTCTGGGAGGGGATAGGGTCCAGTGTGAAAGATCAGGGAACAATTCTGTCTCTCTCTCCCTCTTCTCCAATCCGCTTTGTGTTCTTCCCACACCTCCTTAGGGTCTCACAGCCCCTCTGCCTTCCCAGCCCTGCACAGCACCTCCGCCTTTCCATCCGGCCCGCCCCATCATGGCCCCTCCACATTCCCACCCAGCCCGGTCCCTCACGGCCCCTCCGCCTTCCCAGGCAGCCCAGCCCCTCACTACTCCTCCACCTTCCCAGGCAGCCCAGCCCCTCACTACTCCTCCACCTTCCTAGCTAGCCCAGCAGCCAATGGGAGCAACCCCCAGCTGCTCGGGAAGGGAAGTCAAGTTGCAACTCCGTCTGGCACCCCCTGGTCCGGGTGGCAGGCTGTGGGCTCTGCCTGTGAGTTCCGGAGCTGAGGTTGAGGATGATGGTGACCTTCCTTTTCTCCTTCCATCTGGTGCTCACCTACCTGCTCACATCCTGCTTTATAACTCTGCTCGCGTCTACCTCTGTCTGGGTTTCCACTGGGTCTTCAGCATGGCCATGTATGAACTCAACGCCTGCCTCTCCCTGGGCATGTTCTCTGCATCTTCCTCCTCACCCTCACCAGCCTGGACCACTGCACTCTCCCCTGCCGCCCTGTTGGGTCCCAGAATCACCCCAGCGTGGCCCAGGTCAGGAAGCTGTTTGCAGCTGGTCTCCTTCACCCTCAGTGCTCCCTAACTGGGTTTCCGGGAGCTCCTGGAGATGGACGGATCAGGGTTGTCTGCATGAATAGTTACACCTTCTCTGGAGAGGGGGACAGAGCCGAGTCCAGGCCTGGAGGACACGTTCTGTTCAGGGTGCAGTTCCTGATAGGCTTCCTGCTGCCCCTCTGCACAAACGTGGGATGCCATGGCTGGACGGGGCTGTAGATGAAGAAGAGGGGGCTGGCGCGGAGCAGGAAGCCTTTCAAAGTCATGGTAACTGCCGTGGTGTCATTCTTTGTCTGCTGGCTGCCCTACCACCTCTGCCATGGCCCGCTGCTCTACGAGAATGCGTTGCTGGTGTCATTCACGAGCACCTTCCTGCTCTCCATGGCCTAATGGTTAAAGAAGGGGGGGTGGGAGCTGGGACTCCTGAGTTCTATTCTCGGCTCTTAGAATGGGGTGTAGGGATGGGGGTCAGAACTCCTGAGCTGTGGGAGGGATGTGGGGTCCGTTGTCTTAGAGCTTCATAAGTGGGAAACACCTCATCAGATTAAATGTGAAAAGGAGAGAAAAATTCACCCATTTCAGAGATCTCACCTCCTACTTCCGTCTGTTGAATGCTCCAGGTTAACCCCAGTGCGACCCAGTGGCAGGGAGTTTATTGGGCTAACCCCACTGACACCCAGTGGCAGGGAGTTTCACAGCCTAACCCTGCTCATACCCAGTGGCAGGGAGTCCTCCTGGTTTTCCCTGACAGTGGCAAATTTCTGTGGCTTCTAGGTGGTTTTAGAAAGGAAATTTCCCTTCAGACCCAACGAGGGGCCTCTGCCTATCGTCTCGACTCACCTGAGAAACGCAGGACCCAGCGCAGAGAGAAACTTCGATCGTGTGTGTTTGCCCAGGAAAGCGTACGTGACTCTGTCCCCAGCACGCCTGAGCCCTCCCCTGTGTGTTGAGTTCACTCCCCTTAACTCTGTGTCTTCTACATGCTCCACCTCCACCTACTCCCTGAGATCCACAAGCTGCAAACCATGAACGGAAATGATCATCCATCACTGTCTTAGCAGCGAAATCACCTAAGCAACAGCCATTGCTTTAAAACTGGCCCCCACTTCCTCCCAGAGCCTGGCATAGAAGGCAGGAGTCCTGGCTCCCAGCCCCCCTGCTGTAATGAACTAGATGCTTGGCCAGAAGCTCTTCTATTGAGGCATGCCCCTGAGAAGAGGAAGGGCCTGTATTTTGCACAAGTCCTTTCCTGATACGGGCTGCACCACGATCCAGAGATAACCCAGCGCTGTTAGCTCAGAACAAATGCTGAGTCACAAATGATACAACTCCCAGCCAAGGAGTGGGGGCGTCTAGTGGTTTGGAGTGGGGGCGGGGGGCACTGGGAGATCGGACTCCTGGGTTCTGTCCTCGGTTCTTGGATGGGGGGGGGTCTAGTGGTTTGGAGTGGGGGCAGGGGGCACTGGGAGATCGGACTCTGGGTTCTGTACTCGGTTCTTTGACGGGGGTGGGGTCTAGTGGTTAGAGCAGGTCAATATTCATGAGGGGTCCTGTGTTATCTGCATGTTCTGGGTACGTCCCTGGGTGAGACAACTCCTGTGAAATGCGGCCCCTTCCTGTTCTAGATTAAATCTCAGTCACACCCAGCCCCCCCCGGGGTGTTCGATACACAGGCCCCATCCTCGGAGCTGGGACCCTGAGACCCCCCGACGGGAACCCAACGCGACTGGGAAAGCATCCCCCAACAGCATGGTACACAAGACCAAGATTGAATTCTGAGGGGAGTGGGATCTAATAGCGAGAGCGGGAGACTGGGAGCCAGGACTCCTGGGTTCTATCCCCAGTTCTGGGTGAAGAGTAGAATCTAGTGAGCTGGAACGGGGAGAGTGGGGTGGGAGCCAGGACTCTGGGGTTCTATCCATGGCTCTGGGAGGGGATAGGGTCCAGTGTGAAAGATCAGGGAACAATTCTGTCTCTCTCTCCCTCTTCTCCAATCCGCTTTGTGTTCTTCCCACACCTCCTTAGGGTCTCACAGCCCCTCTGCCTTCCCAGCCCTGCACAGCACCTCCGCCTTTCCATCCGGCCCGCCCCATCATGGCCCCTCCACATTCCCACCCAGCCCGGTCCCTCACGGCCCCTCCGCCTTCCCAGGCAGCCCAGCCCCTCACTACTCCTCCACCTTCCCAGGCAGCCCAGCCCCTCACTACTCCTCCACCTTCCTAGCTAGCCCAGCAGCCAATGGGAGCAACCCCCAGCTGCTCGGGAAGGGAAGTCAAGTTGCAACTCCGTCTGGCACCCCCTGGTCCGGGTGGCAGGCTGTGGGCTCTGCCTGTGAGTTCCGGAGCTGAGGTTGAGGATGATGGTGACCTTCCTCTTCTCCTTCCATCTGGTGCTCACCTACCTGCTCACATCCTGCTTTATAACTCTGCTCGCGTCTACCTCTGTCTGGGTTTCCACTGGGTCTTCGGCATGGCCATGTATGAACTCAATGCCTGCCTCTCCCTGGGCATGTTCTCTGCATCTTCCTCCTCACCCTCACCAGCCTGGACCACTGCACTCTCCCCTGCCGCCCTGTTGGGTCCCAGAATCACCCCAGCGTGGCCCAGGTCAGGAAGCTGTTTGCAGCTGGTCTCCTTCACCCTCAGTGCTCCCTAACTGGGTTTCCGGGAGCTCCTGGAGATGGACGGATCAGGGTTGTCTGCATGAATAGTTACACCTTCTCTGGAGAGGGGGACAGAGCCGAGACCAGGCCTGGAGGACACGTTCTGTTCAGGGTGCAGTTCCTGATAGGCTTCCTGCTGCCCCTCTGCACAAACATGGGATGCCATGGCTGGACGGGGCTGTAGATGAAAAAGAGCGGGCTGGCGCGGAGCAGGAAGCCTTTCAAAGTCATGGTAACTGCCGTGGTGTCATTCTTTGTCTGCTGGCTGCCCTACCACCCTCTGCCACGGCCTGCTGCTCTACGAGAATGCGTTGCTGGTGTCATTCACGAGCACCTTCCTGCTTATTTACACCCTCCTGACGTGTTTCAACACTTGCTGTATCCCCGTCCTCTACATCTTTGTGGGGGAGATGTTCTGGCAGGTGCTCAGGATGTCCCTCATGACTCTGGTCAAGGCAGCTTTCATTGATGATCTCGGCAGTGAAGCACCTGAGCCCAGTGGGAAACAAGGGACAGAAGTTGAGGGACCAGAACTGGAGATGGACTGAAAGTGCCTGGAGTAAGAGAACATTGGAAACTTGTCATCCCACCTGTTTCCTTCATCCCTGATTGAACTAAAACGTGATGGGTTCCTGGTATTTCAATATTTTTAAACCGAGCAGTGTCCTTGGGATTCCAGGTTCCTTGTCATCTTCAGAATCCCATGTGTTCTAGTTCTCTCAATCTTTTCAACATCAATAGGTCTTTAAAGAATCTAGATTATTATCCACCTCGTGAACCTCATTTGTTCTTGGTCTTTCTATGTTGTGAAACTCAGTGTGCGTTCAGGGGTTCCAGATCACTAGCTGGTTCCAGAATCTCATTTGTTTTAGGTCTCTCAATGTGTTCGAACCTAACTGGTTCTCATGGGATCTGCATCATTGGCTGGCTCTGGAATCTTTGTTTTATGTCTGTCATTGTGTTCACACTCAATAGGGTCTGTGAGTTCCAGATTCGTGACTGGTTCTAGGACCCAAGTGGATTTTAGAGTGTTTTCAAACCATATAGAAGCCAAGAGGTTCCAGATTCTTTGCTGGATCTAAAAATCTCATAGGGGTTCTAGATTTCCTAATGGTTTAAAATCTATTTGGCGTAGTGTATTATAGGAGAATCTGTGTATTATAATAGCATTATCTAGCTCTTCTCTAGTGCATGTCCTCAGTAGTTCTCAAAGTATTTTACCAAGGAGGTCAGTAGCAGTCTCCTGGTTACTATAAATGGGGAAACTGAGGCACAGAGTGTGGAAGTGACTGGGCCAAAGTCACCCAGATGGCCAGTGGCAGAGCCAGGAATAGTACCAAGGCCTCCTGAGGCCTAGACAGTGAGCTCTCTTGGGAAGGGACTCCCTTTTTGCTCTTTGTTTGTACAGAACCTTGCACAGCAGGGCCTGGGGCCAGGACTGGGGCTTCCAGAGCTACCTGAAATAAAATATAGTAAGTAATAATCGTTGTTAGAGAGCTTATTCCTTCACTCTCCCACTTCCCTGGTCCTTCTCTCATGAACAGAGAGGAACAATACCCGAAGTCCGAAGGTGCAAACAATTCGATGTCTATTGGGGTGAACTTCCAGCAAGCTTAAATCCAAGTTCCTTTTTCCTTATTTTCGAATCCCAACTTACTTCCTGTTTGCCCCTAATTTATATAGTAATATTCTTAGCTATACCTTCACCAATCATTCTACTGAAATGTAACTAACCAATCCTAACATATTGTAACATGATTAGCTAACCAATTATATCCCACCACAATAATTAGATTACACCCAGCAAAATTAATTATACAGCAGACAGAAACAATCACAGAACCAGACAGAGACCGTGCAAATAAACAACAGCAAAGTGGGAACTATAATGAGAAAACAATACAGAAGTGAGGATTTCACAACTACATCTCTAAAGACATAAGGGTTTCCCAGCTGTGTCTGTTGATAAGTGAGTTCTTACCAGACAGAAAACTATCAACCTAAATTTCCTTTTACATCTTCTAGGCTCTTCCCTTTCTCTGGAGGTGATAGATCGGATCCCCTTCCGAACAGCCCCAGCTTGACTAGTTTGGAATGTGAGGAGGTGACTGGTCGCTTCCCAGCTTGGGGCTGTCCCTGCTGCTTAGCCAAAGGCCTTAGCCTAAGCACAGGGCCTCAGACTGTCACAGGGAGAAAAGGCCCTTACACCGGCAGTCAGTGATTTTGATTCTTTCTTTTATACCTCTATAAGGCATTGGTGAGTTTCCTTGCTTGTCAAGTCCCTCTGGAACACAACCAAAGCTTGGATGGGTCATTCAGTCCTGTGTTCAGAGCTGCAGTTTGCAGAGAAGTTACTCCAGAGGTCGGAAGCAGGATTGAAGACAAAATGGAGAAGATGCAGCTGCCTTCTTATATCCTGGGTACATCCTCTGTCCCAAACACAAGTTCCCAGCCTGGGGGTATGGAGAAGCTCTCGGAGTCCCCTGCCAACAGGCATGTTCCTACAAGTCCTGCTGACTCAGAGGCGTACCCCCGGCTTCTCTCAATGTGTTTACCGTACAGCTGATCGAACAGACTAGGCAGTGCTAATGCCAATGTCTGGGGGTTACACCGAGAGACACAGCACGAGTTGGAGCTATCAATATACCACACATATTTATAACTCATAATTCAAAGATGACACATACATATAAACAAGCTTACCATATTTAGCAAATCATTCCTTTTCCACTGATACCTTCCATGGCATCTGTGGTCTGATTCATGCAAATTTGTAATATCGGTATCCATAATATTAGAAGTGATCACCCACATTCCATATAGCACCTCAGTTACTAGCTTGGACGTTACCTCTTCACCACCCTGAATGTTCACGGGCAGGGGGTTTCTTTGGAGCCGCTCTTCGTTCTGCGGGCTTGCTCTCCTTACCAGCTGCTGTTAAGCTAAGCCAGAGATTCCTCACACGAAATATCCCAGTGAGCGTGTCACGTGGTGTTTGTAAATTATGTCTGAGTTGCCCCACAAAACTCACAGAATTTATGTAGTTCAAGGAACACCTGGGAATGATTAATTATTATTATTTTTTATTTCGGTACAGCTGGGAGCCCCAGTTCTGGCCCAGGACCCCACTGTGCTAGTCGTTATACAATCACAGAGCAAAAAGACAGTCCCTGTCCCCCAGAGCTCACAATCTAAGGAGATGCATGGATAGAGACCTGGGGTGGGACACAGCAGGCATGGATTTCTTCCTGGTTGTGCCACTGGATGGACCGAAGGTTCTACTGGGTGACCTTGGCCAAGAAACTTCCCCACTCTGTGTCTCAGTTTCCCCATTTGTAAAAACTGGAAGAGTGCTACTGATCTCCTTGATAAAGTTCTTTGAGATCTACTGATTAGAAGTACCGGAGAAGAGCTAGATGCCGCTATTGTAATATACAGACTCTTCTAAATTATAGATTTCAGAGTGGTAGCCGTGTTAGTCTGTATTAGCAAAAACAACGAGGAGTACTTGTGGCACCTGGAAGACTAACAAATATATTTGGTCATAAGCTTTCGTGGGCTAAAACCCACTTCATCAGGTGCAGGGAGAGTAAAAAAAAATGGGAAGATATATTTCTTATAGTGACTCATCCACTCCCAGTCTTTATTGAGGCCTAATGTGATGGTGAACATCTGCACATCTACCAATGTGATATATGCCATCATGTGCCAGCAATGCCCCTCTGCCATGTACATTGGCCAAACTAGACAGTCTCTACGCAAAAGAATAAACTGGACACAAATCACATGTCAAGAATTCTAACATTCAAAAACCAGCAAGCCTCCCTGGACACTCAATAAGAGATTTAAAAGTGGCAATCCTTCAACAAAAAAACTTCAAAAAAAGACTTCAACGAGAAACTGCAGAACTGGAATTAATTTGCAAACTGGACACCACCACACTGGGCCTGAATAAAGACCGGGAGTGGATGAGTCACTACAAGAACTTAAAAAAACCAGAAAACTAATTTCCCCATGCTAATTTGCCCCTACTGTTCCACACATCTTCTTGTTAACTGTTTGAAATGAGCCACCCTGATTACCACTACAAAAGTGCCATTGATGACCCATTGAGTTTGAAAAAATTGAGGGACCTAGAATGTGTGGAGTGCTGGAGAGAGCAGGGAATCTAGAATCCAGGGACACTGCAGGGTGTTTGAACAGTGAGATACCTGGAACCCATTAGTATTTAGAACGATCAGGGATCTAGAAACAAATGGGATGCCAAGTTTTCAACTCTCCCTAAGGCTGCGCATCTTCAGGCCATAACCTGTTGTCATAAATATAAAGGGAAGGGTAAACACCTTTAAAATCCCTCCTGGCCAGAGGAAAAATCCTCTCACCCGTAAAGGGTTAAGAAGCTAGGATAACCTCGCTGGCACCTGACCACAATGACTAATGAGGAGACAAGATACTTTCAAAAGCTGGGGGGAGGGAGAAACAAAGCCTCTCTCTGTCTGTGTAATGCTTTTGCCGGGGACAGAACAAGAATGGAGTCTTAGAACTTAGTAAGTAATCTAGCTAGATATGCGTTAGATTCTATTTTCTTTAAATGGCTGAGAAAATAAGCTGTGCTGAATGGAATGGATATTCCTGTTTTTGTTTCTTTTTGTAACTTAAGGTTTTGCCCAGAGGGATTCTCTCTGTTTTGAATCTAATTACCCTGTAAGGTATTTACCATCCTGATTCTACAGAGGTGATTCTTTTTTACCGGTGATTCTTTTTTACTTTTTCTTCTATTAAAATTCTTCTTTTAAGAAACTGAATGTTTTTTCATTGTTCTTAAGATTCAAGGGTTTGGGTCTGTGTTCACCTACGCAAATTGGTGAGGATTTTTATCAACCTTCCCCAGAAAGGGTGGGCGTAGTGTTTGGGAGGATTTCTGGGGGGGGAAGATGTTTCCAAACGGTCTCTTTCCTAATAATAATAATACTAGTTACACGTTTGGTGGTGACAGAGAAAGTCCAAGGGCAAAAGGTAAAATAGTTTGTACCTTGGGGAAGTTTTAACCTCGGCTGGTAAAAGTAAGCTTAGGAGGTTTTCATGCAGGTCTCAACATCTGTACCCTAGAGTTCAAAGTGGCGAAGGAACCTTGACACCTGTTTTGCATTCTCATATCTTCCACTAGACTCGGAGGCACTGCTGCCGAGATCATCGACAAAAGCCGCTTTGACCAGAGTGAGAAAAGATGTCCTGAAGACCTGCCAGAACTTCTCTCCCACAAACAGATAGAGGATGGGGGTGAAGCAGGCATTGAAGCAGGACGTGAAGGTGTAAATGACCAAGAGGGTGCCAATCACTGACTCTGGCACCTCCTTCTTGGAGAGCTTCAAACCGTGATAGAGGTGGTAGGGTAGCCATCCAAGAAAGAAGGAAACCATCGCGGCCACCATGACTTTGAAGGGCTTCCCAGCCCACATCAGCTTCTTCTCCTTCATCTTCAGCCCAACATGGACATAGCATCCCGTGATGGTGCAGAAGGGCAGCAGGAAGCCCAGCAGGAACCGGACTGTGAAGACAGCCACGTGGACCCGTCTCCCCAGCCCCTGTGGCGCGGCTCCATTCCAGTCTCTGGAGAGGGTGTAATTGTTAATGCAGATGATTCTGTCCCCGTCCAACACCCGGGTCTCCCGGAAAGCCAGGTAGGGAGTGCTGATACAGAAGGAGGCCAGCCACACGCCCACAACCATCTTCCCAGCCCGGGGCACGGTGCGGTGATTCCGGCTCCAGATGGGGTGGTGAGTGAGGGTGTAGCGGTCCAGGCTGATGAGTGTGAGAATGAAGACAGAGGAGAACATGCCCAGAGAGATGCAGGTATTGAGGATCTTGCACATGGCTGTGCCGAAAACCCAGTGTAAACCCATGAGGAGGGAGACAATGAAGAAGGGGATCAGCAGGGTGAGAAGGAGGTGCGAGGAGACCAGGGAGAGGAACCAGACTGTGTTCACCGTCCTCCTCATCTTCAGTCCTAGCACCCACAGGTACAGCCCGTTCCCCACCACACCCACCAGGAAGGTGGCAAAGAGCAACACTGCAGAGGCCAGGTGAGCGGAGCTCGCAGCTGCTGGGGTATGGCTGGAATTTTCCCCAGTGGTTGGTGGGAGAGTCGTGTCCATGGTACCCTGGGGAGAGACAGAAGAGGGGTTGGAAGGGGTGACAAAAGACAGGAAATGGGACAATGGAAGACGAGGAGTGAAGAAATAACAGAGGGGGTTAGGAACACACTATTGGACAGGACATAGTTCGGTACGCTCTGGTCCTCCAGAATATCCAGGCTGGGTATTCTCAGCAACTGGGCTATAGCCGGTGGAACTCCCTGCTACAAGGCAGAACTATGGGCCGCAGAGGAGGAAAGGAGGGGTAGCAGACTTGGAAGGAGTGGGGAAAGGGGACAATCTGGTAGGTCAAATACACAGCGAAGCTGAGAATACCACATTGCTGTGATCTTGATGACGGGCTGGCTCAGAGCGGTGGGGATTGGGACACAGGGCCTTTCCTCCCTAGCAATCGCCAGCTCCAACCTGTCTCCAGGGCAGGGACTAGCTGGCTCAGGGAGGCAGGGATGGGTGCTGTTGACTCCTAGCATGCAGGACCTGGTGATGGTGGAAGTCAGTGCTACAAACTGGAAAAAGCCGCCCCACTCCCAACCTTCTGTGCTCATCTGCCTGTCACAGGAATTCATGCTACACCCTGACTTGTGAGAGTGGGCAGGGTCCTTCTCATCCTCATTATAACACATTCTCAATCTACTGACCTACTTCTCTGCCCCCCGCCTTGCTGCCAGCCCTGCACAATGTATTCTATGCTAAATGACTCTCTTGGATTCTGCTGGCTCTGGAATCTCATTTCTTGTAAGCCTCTCAATGTGTTCAAACTCAAAGTCTATGGGTTCTAGATTCCCAACTGGATCTAGAACCTCAGGGTCCTTACCTCTACCTGGGACAGCGCCCCCCATGGCCTTGTTAGATTGGAGTTCTTTCTCCTCTCCAGAATGGCCTAATGGTTAAAGAAGGGGGGGTGGGAGCTGGGACTCCTGAGTTCTATTCTCAGCTCTTAGAATGGGGTGCAGGGATGGGGGTCAGAACTCCTGAGCTGTGGGAGGGATGTGGGGTCCATTGTCTTAGAGCTTCATAAGTGGAAAACACTTCATCAGATTAAATGTGAAAAGGAGAGAAAAATTCACCCATGTCAGAGATCTCACCTCCTACTTCTGTCTGTTGAATGCTCCAGGTTAACCCCAGTGCTACCCAGTGGCAGGGAGTTTATTGGGCTAACCCCACTGACACCCAGTGGCAGGGAGTTTCACAGCCTAACCCTGCTCATACCCAGTGACAGGGAGTCCTCCTGACAGTGGCAAATTTCTGTGGCTTCTAGGTGGTTTTAGAAAGGAAATTTCCCTTCAGACCCAACGAGGGGCCTCTGCCTATCGTCTCGACTCACCTGGGGAACGCAGGACCCAGCGCAGAGAGAAACTTGGATGGTGTGTGTTTGCCCAGCAAAGCGTACGTGACTCTGTCCCCAGCACGCCGGAGCCCTCCCCTGTGTGTTGAGTTCACTCCCCTTAACTCTGTGTCTTCTACATGCTCCACCCCCACCTACTCCCTGAGATCCACAAGCTGCAAACCGTGAATGGAAATGATCATCCATCACTGTCTTAGCAGCGAAATCACCTAAACAACAGCCATTGCTTTAAAACTGGCCCCCACTTCCTCCCAGAGCCTGGCATAGAAGGCAGGAGTCCTGGCTCCCAGCCCCCCTGCTGTAATGAACTAGATGCTTGGCCAGAAGCTCTTCTATTGAGGCGTGCCCCTGGGAAGAGGAAGGGCCTGTATTTTGCACAAGTCCTTTCCTGATACGGGCTGCACCACGATCCAGAGATAACCCAGCGCTGTTAGCTCAGAACAAATGCTGAGTCACAAATGATACAACTCCCAGCCGAGGCCTGGGGGGGGGGGTCTAGTGGTTTGGAGTGGGGGCGGGGGACACTGGGAGTAAGGACCCTGGGTTCTGTCCCAAGCTCTGGGACTGAGGTGGGGGTCTAGTGGTTAGAGCAGGTCAATAGTTGTGTGGGGTCCTGTGTTATCTACATGTTGTGGGTACGTCCCTGGGTGAGACAACTCCTGTGAAATGCGGCCCCTTCCTGTTCTAGATAAAATCTCAGTCACACCCAGCCCCCCCGGGGTGTTCGTTACACAGGCCCCATCCTCGGAGCTGGGACCCTGAGACCCCCGACAGGAACCCAACGCTAGGGGGAAAACTGCCCCCAACGGCATGGTACACGAGACCAAGGTTGAATTCTGAGGGGAGTGGGGTCTAGTGGTTAGAGTGGCTAACTGGGAGCCAGGACTCCTGGGTTCTATCCCCAGGTCTGTGTGGAGAGTGGGATCTAGTGGTTAGAGTGGGGTGGGAGCCGGGACTTTGGGGTTCTATCCATGGCTCCGGGAAGGGATGGGGTCCAGTGAGATAGATCGGGGGCATGGGTGTTGTGAGCCAGGACTCCTGGTTCTCCCTGGATCGGGCTGGGGGACTTGCCGGTTTGTGCAGGGAGGAGAATGAAATGCAGGGATTGTCAGCGTTAGGGCTCCACACGTCTGTCGCTCTCTCCCTCTTCTCCAATTCCCTTTGTGTTCTTCCCACACCTCCTTAGGGTCTCACGGCCCCTCTGCCTTCCCAACCAGCCAGGTCTCTCCTGGCACCTCCGCCTTCCTGGGCAGCCCGAACCCTCACAGCCCCTCCGCCTTCCCGACCAGCCTGATTCCTCACGGCCCCTCCACCTTCCTGACTGGCCTGACCCATCATGGCCACTCCACTTCCCACCCAGCCCGGCCCCTCCAGTTCCCGTCTGGCCCGGCCCCTCCACTGCCAGGCTCTTCACCTCCCCTCCGCCTTCCTAGCCAACCCGACCCCTCACAGCTCCTCCACCTTCCCAGCTGGCCCAGCCCCTCATGGCCCCTCTGCCTTCCCAGTCATCCCAGCCCCTCACGGCACCTCCCCGTTCCTGGCCATCCCACAACTCACGGCCCCTCAACCTTCCCAGCCAGCCCAGACCCTCACAGTCCCTGCGCCTTCCCAGCCAGCCCGCCCCTCATGGCTCCTCCACCTTCCCAGCCAGCCCAGCAGCCAATGGGAGCAACCCCCAGCTTGTCGGGAAGGGAAATCAAATGGCAGCTGCTTGTGGCATCCCCTGCTGGGATGGCTGGCTGTGGGCTGTGCCTGTGGGTTCTGGGGCCGAGGTTGAGGATGATGGTGACCTCCCTCTTCTCCTTCCATCTGGTGCTCACCTACCTGCTCACGTCCTGCTTTATAACTCTGTTCGCGTCTACCTCTGCCTGGGTTTCCACTGGGTCTTCGGCATGGCCATGTATGAACTCAACGCCTGCCTCTCCCTGGGCATGTTCTCTGCATCTTCCTCCTCACCCTTACCAGCCGGGACCACTGCACTCTCCCCTGCCGCCCTGTTGGGTCCCGGCATCACCCCACCGTGGCCCAGGTCAGGAAGCTGTTCGCGGGCATGTAGCTGGTCACCTTCACCCTCAGTGCTCCCTAACTGGGTTTCCGGGAGCTCCTGGAGATGGACGGATCAGGGTTGTCTGCACGAATAGTTACACCTTCTCTGGAGAGGGGGACAGAGCCAAGACCAGGCCTGGAGGACACGTTCTGTTCAGGGTGCAGTTTCTGATAGGCTTCCTGCTGCCCCTCTGCACAAACGTGGGATGCCATGGCTGGACAGGGCTGTAGATGAAGAAGAGGGGGCTGGCGCAGAGAAGGAAGCCTTTCAAAGTCATGGTAACTGCCGTGGTGTCATCCTTCGTCTGCTGGCTGCCCTACCACCTCTGCCACGGCCTGCTGCCCTACGAGAATGCGTTGCTGGTGTCATTCACGAGCACCTTCCTGCTTATTTACACCCTCCTGACGTGTTTCAACACTTGCTGTATCCCCGTCCTCTACATCTTTGTGGAGCAGATGTTCTGGCAGGTGCTCAGGATGTCCCTCATGACTCTGGTCAAAAAGAAAAGGAGGACTTGTGGCACCTTAGAGACTAACCAATTTATTTGAGCATGAGCTTTCGTGAGCTACAGCTCACTTCATCGGATGCATACTGTGGAAACTGCAGAAGACATTATATACACACAGAGACCATGAAACAATACCTTCTCCCGCCCCACTCTCCTGCTGGTAATAGCTTATCTAAAGTGATCATCAAGTTGGGCCATTTCCAGCACAAATCCAGGTTTTCTCACCCTCCACCCCCCCACACACACTCTGGTCAAGGCAGCTTTCATTGATGATCTCGGCAGCGAAGCACCTGAGCCCAGTGGGAAACAAGGGACAGAAGTTGAGGGACCAGAACTGGAGATGGACTGAAAGTGCCTGGAGTAAGAGAACACTGGAAACTTGTCATCCCACCTGTTCCTTCATCCCTGATTGAACTAAAATGTGATGGGTTCCCGGTATTTCAATGTTTATAAACCGAGCAGTGTCCTTGGGATTCCAGGTTCCTTGTCATCTGCAGAATCCCATGTGTTCTAGGTCTCTCAATCTTTTCAACATCAATAGGTCTTTAAAGAATCTAGATTATTATCCACCTCTAGAACCTCATTTGTTCTTGGTCTTTCAATGTTATGAAACTCTGTGTGTGTTCAAGGGTATTCCAGATCACTAGCTGGTTCCAGAATCTCATTTGTTTTAGGTCTCTCAATGTGTTCGAACCTAACTGATTCTCATGGGATCTGCATCATTGGCTGGCTCTGGAATCTTCGTTTTAAATCTCTCAATGTGTTTACACTCAATAGGGTCCATGAGTTCCAGATTCCTGACTGGAGCTAGGATCCCATTGGATTCTGGAGTGTTTTCAAACCATATAGAATTGAACAGGTTCCAGATTCTTTGAATCTGGGTGTATATTGGGAAGACACCCACCAGACGACAGGCCATCAAATGTGATAAGCCATCAGGAAGGAACAACTAAACTATGAAGATACTAATCTCTCTCCCTCCTGTGAGGCTTCCAGGGACCTAACTGTGACACTACTATGTCAGGTGGTCTTGACACCTGATGCTAAACATTACCTGGGACTTTTTGTAACTTTCCATCGGAAGGCAAGAGGGGGTCAAGTTTGGGAAACAAAGGATTCCCGCATCATGTAAATCCTATTTAAGGGTCGAGAGGAAGGCAAATGTGATTCCTCCTCTCCATGGCCTTTCTGCCCAAGAAGAAAGACTGGTAAAGCCACCTGAAGGGAAGGCGGGGTGGGGAGAGTCCAGACAGAGAGGGGTCCAATCTGAAAAGAAATGTAACTGAAACTCTGAACCACAGAAACTTTGAAACCAGCCGAAAATAACATTTAGGATAAGAAATTACAGGTTACAATTTGTATATTGAGCTTACTTTGTTTTATTTGCTCAGGAATCTGCTTTGTTTGGTGTTTTATATTCACTTAAAATTCACCTTTTGTTAATAATAAACTTATTTCTTGTTCATAATATAACTCAATTTGTACATTTCATAATGGACATGGTGGGGAGGGGGGGAAGAGGCTGTGTATACCCTCCTCCACATTGAGGGAGGAGGTGGATTTCATAATATACCTTTCGGTCTGCACTCCAAGGGAGGTGGATACCTGAGTGCTGGGGCAAGTCCCTTAAGCTGAGGCTTCCCAGAGCTGATCTCAGTGTCTGTTTCGTTCTGCAGTTTGGTGTGGCCCTGCCTGTGTGTGGGCTGGAGGAAGCTTAATCGCTTGGCTCAGCAAGACCGGTAAAAAGGGTGCCCAGGTTGGCATAACAGGCAGGCTCAGTGGTATCTCAGCACATCTGGTGATATCCTAAGGGGGCAACCTGTCACACTGTGCATCTAGGGAAGGTCCCAGCTCTGGAAGGAGTGTTACTTGGAGCTTTGTGGCCCAAGACTCTTGTGCAAAGGGCAAAGGGCTGGGGTTAGGGTTAGGGTGGCTGGTCATGCTTGGAGCTTCAAGGTTTTAGGTGTTTCCAACTTGAGTGGTCTGATGTTCAGAAAGTGTCAAGCACCTTCCCTGTGGAAAATCAGGTCTCTTTAAGGGTGCTCAGCTGGGAAACATCCCAAAAACTAGAAGCACAAAAAATTGCAAAAAATTTTGGGAGACTAAGCTGAAAGTCAATAAGGCAATGGAGTGAACCGGCGAGAGTCTCAGCTTGTGTAAAGCAGTGTATGTCTGTTGACTTCACTTCAGAACTACTGAGTAATTCTGCCTCTGGGTGGGGGGTAGGGTCTGGTGGGTTAGAGCAGCGGGGGCTGGGAGCCAGGATTCCTGGGGTCTATCCCTGGCTCTAGGAGGGGAGTGGGATCTAGTGGTTAGAGTGGGTGGGGGTGTTGGAAGCTTTGACTCCTGGGTTCTATCCGCAGCTCTGGATAGGGAGTGGCATCTAGTGGATAGAGCAGGGAATGCTCCTGGGGTCTATCCCTGGTAGGGAAGTGGGGTCCAGTGGTTAGGGTAGGTGAAGAATAAAAGCAAGGATTCCTGCATTCTCTACGTTTTACCCCTGCATCGAATTGTGAACTGATTCCCGTGAAAGGCTGCATCCTCCTGCTCTGGCTAAAAAGCCCCAGGAATGCCCAGCCAGCTGGGACAGCTCACGCACGGCAGCTTGGATGTGCTAAGATGGGGGAGGACAACGTCACACGCCTCATCTCTAGGTGCAAAGACTAAGAACGGTGCCCGTGGTCCGCCCCCCGTCAGCACACAGCTCAGGGCGTGTGTTACTCACTGGAGAGTTCCTGTGCAAGCTACAGCCTGCAGAGGTGTGAACTGCCTGTGAGCCAAAGTACAAACACTTTAGTAATGGAACAACGTCTGAAATATTTCTGTACCAGTCCCAGCCCCCATTCAATAGCCCAGATCAGGGGCTGTACGTGCTCTGCCTTTCAGGAAGGCCTGAATCTTTGGTTTTTCCCCGGCTCTGCACCGAGAACGTCCTGACAATCTGAAAACGAGAAATCGGCTCATATTTTGGGGAGAGGGGCTGAATCCTGGGAGCTCCTTGACCCAACGCTCCCACATTTGCCACACAAACCCCACCCCAGCCTCCGCTGCAGAGCGCCGGTTTTCAGGGCAGTTGCTCTACACACGGGGGTGTCAGTGCAATTTGGATCTTAGCAGCAGCTCACATTCAGAGGGCTGCATCTCATGACCTCCCCAACCAATTTGTCACCCATTTCCCAAGCAGATTCCTGCCCAGCACATGAGACCTGTTCCCACTAGCAGGCGCTGGCTCTGATCTGGCTTCAGGGCCTGGGACTAGCACGGTCAGGGAGGTAGGGATCGGGGGTGTTGACTCCTAGCATGCAAGAGCTGGGGCCAGTGGAACTCACTGCTACAAGATGAGGAAAAAAAAACATCCTTCCCCGCCTCTTGTACTCTTCTGCCTGTCACAGGAACTGCTGCTACGCCCTGACTCGAGAGCATGCAGCGTCCTTCTCACCCTCATTGTAACACAGGAAGCCTCAATGCACCAGCCTGCTTCTCTGCCCCTCAGCCGGGCTGCAGCTCTGCACCAGGGACCTCTGGGCTATTGCCTCTGTCAGGGACTGCAGCCCCCCTCCCCAGGCCTCGTTAGCACGGTGTCCTCTGTGCTCTGCAGACTGGCCTAATGGTTACAGCTGGGGAGACTGGGAGCCAGGACTCCTGGGTTCTATTCCTGGCTCTGGCAGGTGAGTCAGGTCTAGTGCGTTAGAGCCGCAGACTGGGAGGCAGGACTCCTGGGCTGTGGGAGGAACGCGGGGGGGGGGGGGGTCCTGTGGCTTAGAGCTTCATAAATGGGGAACACCTCATCTGATTAACCTGAAACAAGAGAGAAAAATCACCCCTGTCACAGACCCCACCTACTACCTCTGCCTATTGAGTCCTCATGTTAACCCCATTAATACCCAGCGGCAGGTAGTCCCCCTGGTTTGCCTTGGTAATAGCAAATGTCTGTGGCATCTAGGTAGGATTAATAAAGAAATTCCCCTTCAGACCCAATGAGGGGAGCTGCCCATTGTCTCGACTCACCTGGGCAGCGCAGGACCCAGTGCAGAGAGAGACTCAGATGGTCTGTATTTGCCCAGCAAAGCGTCCGTGAGTCTGTGCTTCCCTGGGTGTTGAGGTCTCTCCCCTTAACTCTGTGTCTTCTACACGCTCCGCCTCTGCCTGCTCGCTGAGATGGAGAAGCTGCAAACCATAAATGGGAATGAATGAATAAATTTGGACACTGTCTTAGTAGAGAGACCCCCCCTAAGAAACAGGCATCACTTTAAAACCAGTCCCCATTCCCCTGCCAGAGCCAGGGATAGAACCCAGATCTCCTGAGTCACCCTCCCCTGCTCTAACCGCTAACCCTGAGGCCTCGGCAAGGAGCAAGAATCCTCCAGTCCCAGGGCTGCAGAGGGGGTCCAGGCATCGGGGCTTCCCAGAGCTGGGGACTCATATCCAGCTTCTCGTCCACTGTAATCCCCAGACTCTTTTCTGCAGAACTGCTGCTTAGCCAGTCGGTCCCCAGCCTGTAGCGGTGCCTGGGATTCTTCCATCCTAAGTGCAGGACTCTGCACTGGTCCTTGTTGAACCTCACCAGAGAACCGGAGAAAGTGGAAGCCATGATTTGGGCGGGGCAGCGTGCAGACAAAGAGACAAACAGCTGCAAACAGCTCGGTTTCCCCAGGTGGCAGAGGAAACTGAACAGGTTTCAATTTGATAGTTTTCAGAGGAGCAGCCGTGTTACTCTGTATGCGCAAAAAGAACAGGAGGACTCGTGGCACCTTAGAGACTAACCCATTTATTTGAGCAGAAGCTTTCGTGAGCTACAGCATCCGATGAAGCGAGCTGCAGCTCACGAAAGCTTATGCTCAAATAAATGGATTGGTCTCTAAGGTGCCACAAGTCCTCCTTTTCAATCTGATAATGTGGCAGAGAAAAATATACAAGCCTTAAGGAAGAAGGGGTGGGGCTGTGCAGGGCGGAGAAGCGTTCATGGCCGAGAGGCAGGAATTTTGCACTGGAAGTCAGCCAGACGGGGAAAATATAAATCAGTCCGACATCGATCTACAACTAGCAGCGTGATCTTGTGAATGTGGAGACATGGGGGACTCCCGCATTAGGACTGTGTGTGGCCTGGTGTGAAACTCAGCGTGAGCTAGGACAGTGACAGAGACGAATTGAACCCCTCGAATGAGCTGGGGGCCGTACAGGAGGCAGCTGAAACCACGGCAAGACGATCGAGACGTACAGGTGAGCCAGAAAACCACGTGCGTACGTTACAGTGTAAATCCACCTTCGTAAGCGCCCAGACCTGCGGTCACGGGCTGGAGGGCATCCTGCTGCTCATAAAAGCCTGCCATCAAGAGCTGTGAAAACAAGAGAAGCCAGAAGCAAGGAAGGGTTGTTAGAAATGCAGTCGTAGCCATATGGAACTGTCCTGCGTGTGGGCACGGATGCCCAAGGTGTGGCAAACACAATCATTTTGCCAGTGTGCAACTCAGGAAAGGGAAAGTCCCAGGGCAAATAGATGTTTTTCCTCACTGAAGCAGAAGAGCAATCGCAAGATCTGTTCCTCAAGATGGCTAAGCCAGGGGACCCCCTGCCACTAGACACCGGTGCCATTAACTCAAGGTACCTCCCACCACTGGAAACGATCAGGGTTAACCCACGGGACCCCCTGCCACTACACACAAGAGATATTTACCTGTGGGTCTCTGCAACAGGGTGCCTGTTACCCGAGTGCCCCCTTGTGGCCAGAGCTCACTCTGCAGCACCCTTCCTCACTGCTGGAACTCACTGCTACAAGACTGGATGGCAGGTGGAGAGGGGAAAGGAGGACAGCGCAAGTGGGAGGAGCGGAGAAGGGGAAAATAGTCTAGAGGGTCAAACACAGAACCACAGAGAGAAAACGATGTGGCTCTGATCTGGATGTTTGGCTGACTCAGGGGCGTGAGGAAAGGGACATGGAGAGTTTCCCCTCAGGGGACGCTGCATCCAGCAGAACTGCAGCAAACACCGGTATACAATAGGAGGAGAACAGGGGGCTGAGAACCAGGTAGAGGAACCGCTGGCTGGTCACCGTGCTCCTCATCTTCAGCCCCAGCCCCGCAGGTCCAGCCCCCTATGGCAGGATGATGGCAAAGAAGAAAACTCGCAGCTGTGAGCTGATTTCCCCTCCCACCTTCCCTGGGGGTGGCCAGAGATGGCTCCTGTGCTGGCGCGGGGGTCGATAGCAGTGTCAGGGCCGGGGAGATCCTTGGAGTAGGAGGGAGGGACTGAAAGAGTTTGGAGAAAGTGGGGCAGACAGAGATACAGGGACCCTCATGCCTCAGTAGTGGAAGAACAGTATCTCCTTTACCACCCAGCCAAAGACACTCTAACAGAATAGAACCCAGGAGATCGGGCTACCGGCTCCTCCCCTTGCTCTAACCACTAGACCCCACTCCCCTCCCTGAGCCAGAACCCAGGACTCCGCACTTGCAGATCCCCTGCGGTTGCCAACTAGACCCCACACCCCACAGTTCACCCTTGTTGTCGCATACCGTGCAACTGGGGGGTCTCTTTTCCCAGTCGTGTTGGGCTCCCGTCACGGGTCTTTGGGTCCCAGCTCCGTGGCCAGGGTCTGTGCAACGGACGCGCCGGGGAGAGCTCCGAGTCACTGAGGGTTTTAAGCTAGAAGAGGAAGTGGCAGCCTTTCCATGAATTCCTTCACCAAGGGACTTAGCAAGAACATGTAGGTGAAACAGGAACCCTCACTTCTCTTTTCTCGATGCCCAGCCACCCCACCGCTCCAACCACCAGACTCCACCCCACTCCCAGAGTTGGGGATACAACTCAGGAGTCCTGGCCCCCAGGCCAGCTTGGTCTAACCTACTAGAGGCCACTCCCTTCCACCCCAACAAACTCAGACAGAACCCAGGTGTCCTGACTCCCAGCCCCCTGCTCTAACTACTAGATCCCACTCCCCTCCCAGAGCTCGGGAAAGAACCCAGGAGTCCTGACCCCAGACAGTCCCTGCTAGGATCTAGACCACTGGATGTACTAGAGCCCTGCCAGCATCCTGTGTCCAGTTCCGGTGCCCACAGTCCCAGGGGGATGGTGATCAATTGGAGAGAGGTCAGAGAAGAGCCAAGAGAAGGATTAAAAGGGTGGAAAGCCTGCCTTACGCAGCTTACAAGAGCACACAGAGTACGAACGCTGCCTGGACAGCTCGCCCAGGTGTAAGCAGACAGGTGGACTGAGAGGCCCAGCATAGGTTAGTAAAGACACCCCAGATTTTTGGGGTATGTACCCAGTGCAGCTCTCTGCACCTGCATGCGGTGTCCTCCACACCTCACTTTAGCAGTGTAGTGTCCCGCTGCCGGAGCCTTTTGTTGCTGTCTGGACGACTGATGCGTGTCAGGCCTTGTAACGGGGTGGCAGTGGCCTATCACCAGTGGCCCCCCCCCCCGGATCAGAGCTTTGTGGTGAGTCCTCAGCAACTCAGCCCTCCGGAGGAGTCACACACAGTCTGTATGTGAAATACAAATCAAACTCTGGCCAGGGTACAAGTCCAACAGAGGCCCTCTGTTTCATTGCCCTCTGGAATGTCTCTGTCTGCAGCTCTCTCCTTGGACTCGCTCCTCCGTCCATCACAGCACCCTGGTTCAAACGGGCTCCCAGCCCCTTCTGGGCTCTCTCAAATTGTCCCTGCTCTGGTATGGAGTGGTGCCCCAGGGCTCCCTCCCAGGAGGCGAGGTCTTTGCCTTCTCTGGGCCTTTCTGGCCCCAGCTCTCCTGCTAGGCCACTAAAAGAGTCCAGTTCCACCTTCTGGGGTACACAGAGTCCAGCCCACTTTCCGAGTGGCTAGTGGGTGGCGGGATCCCAGCCCACTCACGACTCCGGAGCCCAGCCTAGGGACTGGATCGATATCAGCCATCTGCCTTGTGCCTTTAAATAAACTGTATCACTGCTACACTTCCCGGGGCCACTTCCCCAGAGCCCCAGCGTGTTCTTCACCCACACCGCAGGGGCTTGTCCTGGTTGAGTCTCAGCAGCCAGCCCAGAGCTCCTTCTCGCTCCCCCTGGTCTCTGCTAGCAGGGCTCTGTCCAAGGTCCTGTAGCTCAGCCAGGCCATCTGCACTCCTCCAGCTCCAGCAAAAGAGCTTAGAGGACCCTCTCCACTGCGCTGGGTCAGGATGTGGCAGGGCCATGAGGCCTCCAGCAGGGGCTCTTAGGGCCTCGTCCAGCCTGCCACAGGCCTAATAAATTGGCCCCCAGAAGGGGAGTGTTTTAATTCCCTTTGGACTGATATGTGGAGTTCTATGCACTGCCCCCAGTGTAGACACAGTCTGAGACTGAGAGACTCCAGGAGCTCCATCACTGTAGCTTAAAGAGAAAGTTAAGCAGGGACCTGATACCCATCTGTCAGTACTTCCATGGGGAGCAAATATTTGACCGTGGTTTCATCAATCTAGCAGAGGAAGGTCTAAAATGATCCAGTAGCTGGAGGCTGATGTTAGACAAATTCAGGCAGGAAATAAGGTGCTTGTCTTTAACAGCACGGTGAATTTACCATTGGGACCACTGACTGAGGTTTGCGGTGGATTCACCTTCACTGTATCATTTTCACTGTATCATATCACCTTCACTGGCTATTTTAAATCAAGGTTGGGCATTTTTCTGGAAGATCTGCTGTAGGAATTAGTTTGGGGAAGTTCTCTGGCCTGTGTTATATGGAAGTCAGACTATAAGGTTACAATGGTCAATTCTGACCTTAGAATCTACGAATATAAGAAGCCACAGAAATTTGATATCATTAGAGTTAACCTGTGGGACTCCCTGCAACCGAACACAAGCAGCATCAACCTAGGGGGCTCTGTGCCATTGAACACAAGTCTATCAGATGAGCCATTCCCAATTTAGGATGCTTTAACACACCAGACCCCACTCACCTCCCAGAGCTGGGGATAGAACTCAGGAGTCCTGAAATAAGCTCAGCTGAGCCATGCTGATTTACATCAGCTCACAATCTGACCCATTTTCTCCATGCCCCAAAGTAACCAGTGATGTCTGGTTATTCCATTTGGAGGGGGGGGCTACCCCACCATGAAATCAGTTTTAATACCAGGTGCTTGGGATGAACAAGGTTCGAGAAAAGACTGGTTTTTAAAGTTTGAGAGTGGTCGAACCCCTGAGGTTCTAGAATGCCAGGATTCTAGAACCTGTGAAATACCACCGGGTATAAAAACCATATCCCCAAGTGCAAGATTCTGGAACTATCCAGGAACCTAGAGCCCAAGGGACCCTACCAGGCTTTAAGAAACTTGGAATCCATGAAGACCTACCAACAGTGATGGATTTAGAATGCGTGGACTTTTATGCGGTTGAAAAGCATTTTGACATCCAAAACTACACGCACTTCCAGAGTCAGCCTAATATAGACCTCTTGGGCTCACATGGAGTTTTAGACTATTTCTACCCATGGCAGCTATAGCGTTCTAGAACCAAACAGGAATCTAGAAGCCTCTGGACCCTAGGGGGTTATAATTAAGGCTCCATTTTAGTCATGAGTAATTTTAGTAAAAGTCATGGACAGGTCACAGGCAGTAAACAAAAATTCATGGCCTATGACCTGTGCCTGACTTTTACTATATACCCCTAACTAAAGCTTGGGCAGGGGGTTGCAGGTGCTCTTGGGGGGGCATTCCAGAGGTGCTGCAGGTGCTGGGGGAGCTGGCCTGGGATCCCTGCTGATGCTGGGGGGGAGGCAGGGCTGGCAGCGGCTCCCTACCCCCCTCCGTGTGTCTCTGCAGCTCCTAGGCAGCACAGGGGCCAGGGGGCTCCGCACACTGCTCCCACCACAATCCACAGGTGCATAGCTCCCATTCACCAGGAACCACAGCCAATGGGATCTCCAGGGGTGGAGCCTGTGGGTGCAGGTAGCGCGCAGAGCTCCCTGTCCCCTCCTCTGACTAGGAGTGGCAGGGCCATGCCAGTGGGAGCCAGGAAGGCCCCATCCCAAAGTAAGTACCCCCCCCCGCATCCTCCACCCCTTCCCCTAGTCCTGAGTCCCATCCCACACACCCAAACCGCTGCTGCTGGCCCAGGGGTTGCCCGGCTCAGGCAGCCCCTGAGCCAGCACCGGCCGCTGCAGAAGTCACGGAGGTCACAAAAAGTCACAGAATCCATGACCTCCGTGACAGACTCTGAGCCTTAATTATAATATGCCATGAGACATAGAACACAAGAGAATCTAGAGCCAGCTGCGAATCTAGACCCAAAGAAACTCTATTCAGTTAGGACATCTTGAGATACCTAGAACCCAACCAGTTTAAAACTAACAGGTATCTAGATCTTGCAGGACTTCAAGTTTTTCTCTACTTCCACGCAGTTAGCTTCTCGCCTGTTCTCCCTCTAGAATCTGGTCCAGACACATCACTATCGAGATCCTCATGAAAAGCCGCTTTGACCTGAGCGAAGAGGGACGTCCTGAGCACCTGATGGAACGTCTGCCCCACAAAGAGGTAGAGGACTGGAGTGAAGCAGACGTTGAAGCAGAACATGATGATGCTAACAAGCAGGAAGGCATCAGTCAATGACTGTGGCACATCTCTGATGAGCGTCAAGCTCTGGTAGAGGTGGTAAGGCAGCCAGCCACAGAAGAAAGACACCACTGCGGCCACCATGACTTTGAAGGGCTTCCTGCTCCGTGCCAGCCCCTTCTCCTTCATCTCCAGCCCCATCCGGCCGTAGCATCCGGCGATGATGCAGAAGGGCAGCAGAAAGCCCAGCAGGAACCGGACCACGAACAGCACAACATAAATGTGTATCCTCCAGGCCTGCGTCTCAGCTCTGTCCTGGTCTCTGGAGAGGATGTAATAAGTGGCGCAAATGACCTTGCCCCCCTCCTTCTCCCAGGTCTCCTGGAAAGCCAGGTAGGGAGCACTAAGGGTAAAGGAGGCCAGCCACACACCCAGGACCATCTTCCTGCCCCAGGACATGGTGCGGTGACGCCGGGACCAGACTGGGCGGCAGGTGAGGGTGTAGCGGTCCAGGCTGATGAGGGCAAGGAGGAAGACAGAGGAGAACATGCCCAGGTAGGTGCAGGCACTGAGGACCTTGCACATGACCGTGCCGAAGACCCAGTGGAAACCAAGGAGAACATGGACAGTGAAGAAAGGGAGAATCAGGGTAAAGAGGAGAGAACAGGAGACCAAGTGGAGGAACCAGAGCGTGGTCACTGTCCTCCTCATCTTCAGCCCCAGCACCCACAGGTACAGCCCGTTCCCCACCACACCCACTAGGAAGGTGGCAAAGAACAACACAGCAATGGCCAGGTTAGTGCTCTTCATGGATGCTGGAGGCTGGCTGGAGTTTGTCCAGGTTACGGGTGAGAGGGTCATGTTGCCTCGGTCCATGGTGCCCTGGGGAGAGACAGAGGAGGGGTTGGAAGGGATGACAGAGGAGGGGGAAAGGGAGAGTGGAAGAAGAGGAAGGGAGAAATAACAGAGGGGACCTCTCTGGGCACCCTCTGGTCCTCCAGAATGTCCAGGCTGGGTATTCTCAGCAACGGACCATGGCCAGAGGAACTCACTGCTACAAGATAGAGTTGTGGGCAGCAGGGAAGGGAAAGAGGGATAGCAGATGTGCAGCGAGTGAGGAAGGGGACAATTGTCTAATAGATCAAGTTACAGCTATGCAGAGAACATCACATTGGCTGTGACCTGGAGGGATGGTTGGCTCAGTGGGGCAGGGAATGGGACACGGGGCCTTTCCCCACTAGGAGGCACCGACTCATCTGGTTTCAGGGCCTAGGACTGGCTGGCCAAGGGAGGTGGGGATCGTTGCTATTGGCTCCTAGCATGCTGGAGCTGATGCCTGTGGAACTCACTGCTACAAGGTAGAAAAAGCCACCCCACCCCCACCCACCTTGTTCTCATCTGCCTGTCACAGGAACTGCTGCTACACCCTGACTCATGAGAGCACGCAGGGTCCTTCTCAGCCTCACTGTAACACAGGAAGCTTCAAGCCACCGAGCTGCTTCTCTACCCCACAGTCGGGCTGCAGCTCTGCACCAGGGACCTCTGGGCTATTGCCTCTGTCCCAGAATGTGCCCCTCACAGACTTGTTAGACTGGCGACCTCTGTGCTCTGCAGAATGGCCTAATGGTTGGAGAAGGGGGTGTGGGAGCCAGGACTCGTGGGTTTTATCCCCAGTTCTGGGAGTGGGGAGGGGTTGAGAAGGGGTGGGAGGTCAGAACTCCTGGGCTGTGGGAGTGACCTGTGGCTTAGAGATTCATAAATGGGGAATATCTCATTTGATTAACATGAAACAAGGGAGAAAAATTCACCCAGGTCACAGATCTAACCTAACAACTCTGCCTATTGAGTCCCCACGTTAACCCCATTAATACCCAGTAGCAGGGAATCCCACAGGCTAAGCCCACTAATACCCAGTGGCAGGGAGTCCCACAGTTTGCCTTGGTAATAGCAAATGTCTGTGGCTTCTGGGTAGGATTAGCAAAGAAATTCCCCTTCAGACACAAGGAGGGGCCCCTGCCCATCGTTTCGACTCACCTGGGCAGCGCAGGACCCAGCGCAGAGAGAGACTCAGATGGTCTGTGTTTGCCCAGCAAAGCGTCCGTGAGTCTGTGCTTCCCTGTGTATTAAGGTCACTCCCCTTAACTCTGTGTCTTCTACACGCTCCGCCTCCTCTCTGAGATGGAGAAGCTGCAACCCATAAACAGAAATGAACCTTCGGACACTGTCTTAGCAGAGAAACCACCTAAGAAACTGCCATTGCTTTAAAACTAGCCCTCACTCCCCTGCCAGAGCCAGGGATAGAACCCAGGAGCCCTAGCTCCCAGGCCCCCAGCTTCTCTAACCCACTAGACCCCACTCCCCTCCCACTGAGTCACCCCTCCCCTGCTCTGACCACTAACCTTGAGGCCTCGGCAGGGAGCAAGAGCCCTCCAGTCCGAAGGCTGCAGCGGGGGTCCGGGCTTTGGGGCTTCCTCCTCCCCACCCAGTGCTTCTGCCAGGTCTCTCGGATTTCCGTTGGAGTGGGACATCTATTTTTCCAGGGGCCCCCAATTGACCAGAGCCCCTGGGCACAGGATCCGTCAGTCCATTGGATAATCTGCTACTGCCCAGCCGGGTTCCTTAGACCAGTTGGGCTTGGAGGGCCAGGGATTAATAGAAATGTGGAGTCCAGCGATACCCCCTGGGCAAATATCAACTCCACCCACCGCCCATTGGAGGGAGTTGCATGTTCAAACGGACTAGAGCTTCAACGGGGCTCTCAAAGAGGCACATGCCCCAGAGATGCAGCCACGGCGCCTGGCATGAGTATGGCCGGGCTGATGCCCCAAGGTTGGACGTGAGGGTGCAGAGAGGAAAGGGCCGTTGGATTCAGGGGGCTGCTTGCAACCAGGTGCTGCAGATGCTGAGCTCAGAACTGCCCAAGAACTGTTAGAGATACCATCCAGTCCTGCATTAAAAATTGTTGGTGATGGAGAAACCGGGTTGGTCTTTTTTAGTCCTTATCATCTTTTGGATCTGCTGGCCCCCAGCCTTGGCCAAGGTTTTGTAACTTGGCTGGAGCTGGCAAGTGAGATCTTCACCGTTACTTTGACCTGTGACCAGAGGTGCAGAGGGCAGCCCACATTGAAAATCCCAAGATCAGGGCAGGCTGCAAAAAGGAGAGCAGTTTATCCCAAAACCGGTAGTTAATACAGAGGTTAGATTCACCAACCAGTCACAAGCTGTGCTCCTGATCCCCCACACTGGTTATCAAGAAGCCAAGAAAAAAGAAAAATCCCACAGCCCCCTCTATTGCATTCCAGTCTAGGCTCCCAGTCAGCAAAAGAGGTCCAGTAAAATGAGAATTTACTTAAAACTCTATTCACTACACAAAATGTTTTTCTGATCCCCAAAGGGCGAGCCACATTCCCAGATCAATACTGGTTGGCGTGTGTGTGAACAAGATCCAACAATAACAAAGCGTGACTTAACCATGCAGATGTGGGACGGCGGCTTCTCTTATAACAGCTAGTTGGCAACAGTTGTTGCCGTGGTGTCAGAACAAAACACAAAGAAAAGAGGAGAACAAACAAGAACTGGACAACTAACATCTCCAGTAACGTCAGCATTCAAAAAACCAGTGTTGCAAACTGTCATGGTTTTGTCATGTGTCACATAACCAGTATTGTTTTCCTTAAAGCCCCAGCTTCTGGCCTCAATGCATCTGTAATTATTTCAGCCTTCCCTCTTGAAAGAAAAAGGAAGTTTCTAACTCTCGTGGCGGTGGAGAAAGTTTCCAAATGTGACCCTAGTGCCCCCTAAAGGCTCAAAAGGTAGAAGGCAAATAAATAAACCCCAAATCAAATATGTTTACATGATCTTGTGATTTTTGGACAGCCCAACTCAGGATTTTTGAACATTTGAGGATGGCTATATGGAGAGAATCATAGAATATCAGGGTTGGAAGAGACCTCAGGAGTCCATCCTCCTGTTCAAAGCAGGACCAACACCAACTTAATCATCCCAGCCAGGGCTCTGTCAAGACGGGCCTCAAATACCTCTAAGGATGGAGATTCCCCCACCTCCCTAGGGAACCCATTCCAGTGCTTCCCCACCCTCCTAGTGAAATAGTGTTTCCTAATATCCAACCTAGACCTCCCCCACTGCAACTGGAGACCATTGCTCCTTGTTCTGTCATCTGCCGCCACTGAGAACAGCCGAGCTCCATCCTCTTTGGAACCCCCCTTCAGGTAGTTAAAAGCAGCTATCAAATCCCCCCTCACTCTTCTCTTCTGCAGACTAAATAACCCCAGTTCCCTCAGCCTCTCCTCGTAAGTCATGTGCCCCAGTCCCCTGATCATTTTTGTTGCCCTCCGCTGGACTCTCTCCAGTTTGTCCACATCCCTTCTGTAGTGGGGGGACCGAAACTGGACACAATACTCCAGGTGTGGTCTCACCAGTGCCGAATAGAGGGGAATAATCACTTCCCTTGATCTACTGGCAACACTCCTACAAATACAGCTCAATGTGCCATTGGCCTTCATGGCAGTCAGGGCACACTGGTGACTCATATCAAGCTTCTCATCCACTGTAATCCCCAGGTCCTTTTCTGCAGAACTGCTGCTTAGCCAGTTGGTCCCCAGCCTGTAGCGGTGCCTGGGATTCTTCCGTCCTAAGTGTAGGACTCTGCACTTGTCCTTCTTGAACCTCAGAGAACCAGAGAAAGTGGAAGCCATGATTTGAGCTGGGCAACGTGCAGACAAGTAGATGAATGGCTGCAAACAGCTTGGTTTGCCCAGGTGGCAGGCAGAAGAGGAAATTGAACAAGTTTCAATTTGATAATGTGGCAGAGAAAAATATACAACTCTTAAGAAATAATGGGGGGGCACACTGTGCATGGTGGAGAAGCATTCATAGCCCAGAGGCAGGAATTTTGCACTGGGAGTCAGCCAGGCGGGGAAAGTATAACTCAGTCCTACATCGGTCTAAAACTGGCAGCGTTATCGTGTGAATGTGGATAAGTATGGGACTCCTGCATTAAGGATGTGTGTGGCATGGTGTCAGACTCGACGTGAGCTAGGGCGGTGACAGAGACGAATTGAACCCCTTGAATGTGCTGGGGGCCGTATGGCAGGCAGCTGAAACCATGGCACGACAATCGAAAAGGCCAGGTGAGCCAAAAAACCACGTGCATATGTTGCAGTGTAAATCCGCCTTTTGTAAGCGCCCAGACCTCCTGTCACGGGCTGGAGGGAGTCTGGCTGCCAATAAAAGCCTGCCATCAAGAGCCGTGACAACAAGAGAAGCCAGAAGCAAGGAAGGGTTGTTAGAAATGCAGTCGCAGACATATGGAATGGTCCTGCATGTGGGCACTGTGACGGGCTGGATCACAGAACCTCCTTGGGCACTGCCAACTGATATGTGGAGACTACTTCTAACCTGTTTTCCCTGCCAGCTTAGGACTCCAGAACTGTGCCTGTTTGAGCCAGACACACTAGCCTGCTACAAACCCAGACCCCGGCCTGAACAATGTCCCCCAAAAGCTGCAGGCTTAACTGAAAACAGCTTAAGAAATGTTCCTGTCTCCAACACTCAAATGCCCAGCTCCCAATGGGGTCCAAGCCCCAAATAAATCCGTTTTACCCTGTGTAAAGCTTATACAGGGTAAACTTATAAATTGTTTGCCCTCTATAACACTGATAGGGAGATATGCACAGCTCTTTGCCCCCCCCCCAGGTATTAATGCATACTCTGGGTTAATTAATAAGTAAAAAGTGATTTTATTAAATACAAAAAGCAGGATTTAAGTGGTTCCAAGTAATAACAGACAGAACAAAAACAACAGGGAGTCTGGTGACTCCCTGTTGTTTTTGGGGATACAGACTAACACGGCTACCCCCGATACTAGACAGAACAAAGTGAATTACCAAGCAAAATAAAATAAAACACGCAAGTCTAAGTCTAATACAGTAAGAAAACTGGATACAGATAAAATCTCACTCTCAGAGATGCTTCAATAAGGTTCTATCACAGACTAGACACCTTCCTAGTCTGGGCACAATTCTTTCCCCTAGTACAATCCTTGTTCCAGCTCAGGTGGTAGCTAGGGGATTTCTGGTGACTGCAGCTGGCTTTGTTCTGTTTCACCCCTGTACATAGCTTTGGCACAAGGTGGGAATCTTTTGTTTCTCTGGGTCCCCACCCCTCCTTCTAAATGGAAAAGCACCAGGTTTAAGATGGCTTCCAGTACCAGGTGACATGGTCACATGTCCTGTGAGACCCCCCCAAGCCTCCATTCCTCCCAGCCTGACTTACAGGAAGGCCTGCAAACAAACAGAGCCATCCACAGTCAATTGTCCTGTATGATGGGAGCCGTCAAGATTCCAAGCCACCATTAATGGCCCACACTTTGCATAACTACAATAGGCCCTCAGAGTTATATTTCTAGTTTCAGACACAAGAATGATACATACATACAAATAGGATGACCACACGCAGTAGATTATAAGCTTTGTAATGATACTTTTTGCAAGAGACCTTTTGCATGAAGCATATTCCAGCCTACAGGGTCAAACACAGAACCACACAGAGAAAATGATGTGGCTCTGATCTGGATGCTTGGCTGACTCAGGGTGGTGGGGAAAGGGACACGGGGCCTTTCCCCTGTAGGGGACGCTGCATCCAGCAGAACTGCAGCAAACACCGGTATACAATAGGAGGAGAACAGGGGGCTGAGAACCAGGTAGAGGAACCACTGGCTGGTCACCGTGCTCCTCATCTTCAGCCCCAGCCCCCGCAGGTCCAGCCCCCTATGGCAGGATGATGGCAAAGGAGAAAACTCACAGCTGTGAATGGATTTCCCCTCCCACCCACCTGGGAGTGGCCAGAGATAGCTCCCGTGCTGGTGCTGGGGTCAATAGCAGTGCCAGGGCAGGGGAGATCCTTGGCACAGGAGAGAGGGACAGAAAGAGTTTGGAGAAAGGGGGGCAGGCGGAGATACAGGAACCCTCCTGCCTCAGCAGTGGAAGAACAGTATCTTCTTCACCACCCAGACAAAGACAATCCACCTTATAAACAGAATAGAACCCAGGAGATCAGGCTACTGGCCCCTCCACCTGCTCTAAACACTAGACCCCACTCCCCTCCAGAGCCAGGTAAACAACCCAGAAGTCCTGACTTACAGAACCCCTGGGGTTGCCAACTAGACCCCACCCCCCACAGTTCACCCTTGTTGTCACACTTCCCCAGATCCCCAGCGTGTTCTTCACCCACACCTCAGGGCCATGTCCTGGTTGAGTCTCAGCAGCCAGCCCAGAGCTCTTTCTCACTCCCCCTGGTCTCTGCCAGCAGGGCTCTGTCCAAGGTCCTGTAGCTCAGCCAGGCCATCCACACTCCTCCAGCTCCAGCAAAGAACTTCACTCAGTTCCTTTTATATGGGCCTGCTGGGCCTGGATTGGCTGCTCCCTGCAGCCTCTCTGATTGGCTGTGTCCCACACAGCCACTCTAGGCAGCTTGGAGGACCCTCTGCACTGCCCTTTTCTGGGTCAGGATGTGGCAGGGCTGCAAGGCCTCCAGCAGGGGGCCTTAGGGCCTCATCCACCCTGCCACAGGCCTAATAAATTGGCCCCCAGAAGGGGAGTGTTTTAATTCCCTTTGAGATGTGGAATTCTATACACTGCCCCCAGTGTAGACACAGTCTTAGACTGAGAGACTCCAGGAGCTCCATCTCTGTAGCGTAACAAAAAGAAAGTTAAGCGGGGACCTGATATCCATCTGTCAGTACTTCCATGGGGAGCAAATATTTGACCGTGGGCTCATCAGTCTAGAAGAGGAATGTCTAACATGACCCAGGAGCTGGAGCCTGATGTTAGATAAATTCAGGCAGGAAATAAGGTGCTTATCTTTAACAGCGAGGGGAATTTACCATTGAGCAAGGTTTGCAGTGGATTCACCATCACTGGCTATTTATAATCAAGGTTGGGCATTTTTCTGAAAGATCTGCTGTAGGAATTAGTTTGGGGAAGTTCTCTGGCCTGTGTTATATGGAAGTCAGACTTCCTATATGGTCACAATGGTCGCTTCTGACCTTAGACTCTATGAATATAAGAAGCCACAGAAATTTGATATCATTAGGGTTAACCTGTGGAGCTCCCTGCCACTGAACACAAGCATCATCAGCCCAAGGGTCCCCCTGCCACTGAACAAGAGTGGTGTCAATCCAGAGGATGCTCTAACAGGGTGCCTGCCTCCTGAGTGCCTCCTTGAGGTCAGAGGTTGTGCTGCAGTACCTTGCCTCAGTTTACCTTGTATTAATATCAAAAGGGGGAAAAACATTCCTCTTCTGGGGTCCAATTCATTTCCTCCAGACACACATTGGCCTTCTGGGCCCCGAGCCTAGTTCACTGTTTCTATCTCCATAGGTAAGGAGTCCCCAGCGCTCCCTCCTGGAGCTGGCTCACAGTTCAAGGTCTCTCTCTCCTCAGGTGGACTAAAGCCCATTTCCCCATAAGGACCGGCCATCCTCTGATAGACTCCACTCGGTACTATTGGGATTAACCTGTGGGATTCCCCGCCACTGGGTATTATCAGGCTTAACCCATGGGACTCCCTGCCACTGGGTATTAGTGAAGTAACCCAAGTCTGAGTTTTTGGAATACCGAGGACTGTGAGTCATCTTCTTACCCTCCACGAGTGCCCACACGGGCTGGTATGGTTCAACTCAACGTCACAGCGCTGAGATGTGTTTATAGTCAAAACAGGCATACGTTTGTTATCCAAGGGGCATGATGGAATAGCCGGCAAGGGAGTATAACAGGAACAAAGGGGTCACAGACAAAGCAAAATCACAACTCGCTTCTTAGAGATTTCACTTACCAGGCCTAAGGAAGTTTCTCTCACCCCAAATGTTTGCACCCTTTCGACCAACCCTGGTTGAGATCCCTGGTTGATGTCCTTGATGCAGAATAAAGGGGTGTCTTCTTGCCTTCTCCTTGTATCCCCCAAAATCTGGTGTCCTTGCACATGGCCTGGATTGGTTTTTTCATGGGTGCTCCTTTCCATGTAGATAGCCTCCCACTGTGTTGGCTCACGATGCCAAATCTACATGGCCAACTGAAAGCCCAGAGAATAAATTTCTTTTGTCTGGCAGAAACCCCATCTCTCCACCTCTGCTGCACTACAGAAGAACCATACGTAACTCCTGCCATAGTATCTGTGCATACATTTCGCAGCTATGTAACACTGGCTTTCATTTAAGTCCTCTCACAACCTGTGCTGGGGATCTAGAATATGCACACCAGAATGGGGATATTCTTGTAACCCCCATCCTCCCCCGCCAAGGATTCATGGGTGACATCATGGGACTCAATGCAGGGGGGTATCATGTGGGGGCTCTAACAGAGATAAACTCCTCTGTCTTGTTTGAAGTCTATCAGATGAGCCATTCCCAGTTTAGGATGCTTTAACACACCAGACCCCACTCACCTCCCAGAGCTGGGGATAGAACTCAGGAGTCCTGAAATAAGCTCCGCTGAGCTATGCTGATTTACATCAGCTCACGATCTGACCCATTTTCTCCATGCCCCAAAGTAACCAGTGATGTCTGGTTATTCCATTTGGAGGGGGGGGCTACCCCACCATGAAATCAGTTTTAATACCAGGTGCTTGGGATGAACAAGGTTCGAGAAAAGACTGGTTTTTAAAGTTTGAGAGTGGTCGAACCCCTGAGGTTCTAGAATGCCAGGATTCTAGAACCTGTGAAATACCACCGGGTATAAAAACCATATCCCCAAGTGCAAGATTCTGGAACTATCCAGGAATCTAGAGCCCAAGGGACCCTGCCAGGCTTTAAGAAACTTGGAATCCATGAGGACCTACCAACAGTGATGGATTTAGAATGCGTGGACTTTTATGCGGTTGAAAAGCATTTGACATCCAAAACTACACGCACTTCCAGAGTCAGCCTAATATAGACCTCTTGGGCTCACATGGAGTTTTATACTATTTCTACCCATGGCAGCTATAGCGTTCTAGAACCAAAAAGGAATCTAGAAGCCTCTGGACCCTAGGGGGTTATAATTAAGGCTCCATTTTAGTCATGAGTAATTTTAGTAAAAGTCATGGACAGGTCACAGGCAGTAAACAAAAATTCATGGCCTATGACCTGTGCCTGACTTTTACTATATACCCCTAACTAAAGCTTGGGCAGGGGGCCGCGGGCGCTCTTGCGGGGGGTCTTCCAGAGGTGCTGCAGGTGCTTGGGGAGGTGGCCCTGGATCCCTCTGGTGCTGGGGGTGGGATGGGCAGCAGCACATGCCCCAGGACCCCTGCTGGTGCTGGGGGGGAGGCAGGACTGGCAGGGGCTCCCTACCTGGCTCCACGTGTCTCTGCTGCTCTTAGGCAGCGGAGGAGCCAGGGGGGCTCCGCACGCTGCTCCCACCACTATCTGTGGCTAGGCAGCTCCCCTTGGCCAGGAACCACAGCCAATGGGATTTCCAGGGGTAGAGCCTGTGGATGCATGCAGTGCGTGGAGCCCTCTGGCCCCTCCTTCGCCTAGGAGCTGCAGGACCATGCCAGTGGGAGACAGGAAGCCCCCCATCCCAAAGCAAGCACACCCCTCCACATCCCTCACCCCCTTCTCCTAGTCCTGAGCCCCCTCCCAAACACACCCAAACTGCTGCTGCTGGCCCCGGGGTCTAGGACCCTATGTGGTCTAGGATATCATATATGAGGTTGGAAACTGGGATGTTCTTGACCACATAGGAATAGTTTGGATTTTAAAGCTTTGGCAGACCTAGAACACAAGTGGTTCAAGAACCAGCCGCATATCTAGAATGCGTAAGATCCTATTGGCTTTTGAAACATATAGTGGCTTGGAAAACATGAAGCTCTAAATCGAGCCCACATCAGATCAGTTCACATTCAAAACACTGACAGACCTGAGACCCAAGATATTAAGAACTGGCCAGGATTCCTAGAATCCATGAGATCCTATTGAATTTTTGAATCAGCAAGATGTGTTACCAGTCACGGTTGGCAGTCTTGTTTCATCTGAGCAGTAGGAATGGAAAATTTTTTTTGAAATAGAGGAGTTAAGCACGTCTAACTTACCTACAGCCTCCACCCAGGGCTGGTGGCCCACATAGGCCTGGCTTCCTCAGACAGCCCAGTGGGTCCAGGTAACAACTGGTACAGCTCCCCGACAATGGGTCTGCCTGACCTCTGGGTAGAATCAGATATTCCAAGGACTGAAGGAGCATGGAGGTCCCCTAGTGTGACCTGCGGCAGAATGTCCCTGAATTAGTCCCTGGTTGAACTGGAGCAGACAAGTTAGAAATACCATCCAGCTCACCATTAAAAATTATTGGTGATGGAGAAACCATCAGGGTGAGTCTTTTTTAGTCTTTATCATCTTTTGGATCTGCTGGCCCCCAGCCTTGGCCAAGGTTTTGTAACTTGGCTGGAGCTGGCAAGTGAGATCTTCACCGTTACTCTGACCTGTGACCAGAGGTGCAGAGAGCAGCCCACACTGAAAATCCCAAGTTCAGGTCAGGCTTCAAAAACGAGAGCAGTTTATCCCAAACCTGGTGGTTAATACAGTAGTTAGATTCACCAACCAGTCACAAGCTGTGCTTCTGATCCCCCACATGGGTCATCAAGAAGCCGAGAAAAAAGAAAGAAATCACAGTGCCCCCTTTATTGCATTCCAATCTAGGATCCCAATCAGCAAATAGGCCCAGTAAAGTGAGAAGTTACTTAAAACTCTATTCACTATACAGACAGTTCTTCTGATCCCCAAAGGGCCAGCCACATTCCCAGATCAATACTGGTTTGGATTTTACCCAAAATACCACATTGCCAGCCAATCCTTTAGCATCTAAAACCAAAGGTTTTACTATAAACAAAAAGAAAAGAACAAGGAGAGAGTTGTTAAATGGTCGAAACAATCAGACACACACAGAGGCTTCAGAGTCCATATACCAGGTTCTCAGCAGCACTGGTGAATTCACTTGCTTGAAAAGTCCCTCTGGAACACAACCAAAGCTTGGATGGGTCATTCAGTCCTTTGTTCAGAGCTGCAGGAATGCATCTGACGAAGTGAGCTGTAGCTCACGAAAGCTTATGCTCAAATAAATTTGTTAGTCTCTAAGGTGCCACAAGTACTCCTTTTCTTTTTGCAAATACAGACTAACACGGCTGCTACTCTGAAGTTTGTAGAGAAGTTACTCCAGAGGTCGAAAGCAGGATTGAAGACAAAATGAAGAAGATGCAGCTGCCTTCTTATATCCTGGGTACATCCTCTGTCCCAAACACAAGTTCCCAGCATATAGGTATGGAAAATTTCTTGGAGTCTCCTGTCCTCAGGCATGTCCCTACAAGTCCTGATGACTCAGAGGCGTAGCCCCTGGGTTCTCTCAATGGGTTTACTGTACAGCTGATTGCCCATTGAACAGACAAGGCAGTGCTAATGCCAATCTGTCTGGGGGTGTGTCAAGGTTCCTTCCCCACTCTGAACTCTAGGGTACAGATGTGGGGACCTGCATGAAAAACCCCTTAAGCTTATTTTTACCAGCTTAGGTTAAAACGTCCCCAAGGTACAAACTATTTTACCTTTTGCCCTTGGACTTTATTGCTGCCACCACCAAGCATCTAACAAATATATACAGGAAAAGAGCCCACTTGGAAACGTCTTTCACCCCAAAATCCTCCCAAACCCTACACCCTCTTTTCTGGGGAAGGCTTGATAAAAATCCTCACCAATTTGCGTAGGTGAACACAGACCCAAACCCTTGGATCTTAAGAACAATGAAAAAGCATTCAGTTTCTTAAAAGAAGAATTTTAATTGAAGAAAAGGTAAAAAGAATCACCTCTGTAAAATCAGGATGGTAAATACCTTGTAGGGTAATCAGATTCAAAACATAGAGAATCCCTCTAGGCAAAACCTTAAGTTACAAAAAGACACAAAAACAGGAATATCCATTCCATTCTGCACAGCTTATTTTATCAGCCATTTAAACAAAACAGAATCTAATGCATATCTAACTAGATTATTTACTAAGTTCTAAGACTCCATTCCTGTTCTGTTCCCGGCAAAAACATCACACAGACAGAGGGAACCTTTGCTTTCCCCCCACCCTCCAGCTTTGAAAGTATCTTGTCTCCTCATTGGTCATTTTGGTCAGGTGCCAGCGAGGTTATCCTAGCTTCTTAACCCTTTACAGGTGAAAGGGTTTTTCCTCTGGCCAGGAGGGATTTAAAGCTGTTTACTCTTCCCTTTATATTTATTACAGGGTGTCACACAGATACACAGTACAAATAGGAGATATCAATATACCACACATGTCTATAACTCACAATACAAAGATGACACACACATATAAAAAAGCTTCCCATATTTTGTAAATCATATCTTATCCACGCATACCTTACATGGCATAACTTATATGATTCATGCAATTTCTTAATATTGGTGTCCATAATATCAGGAATTGTCACCCACATTCCATACAGCGTCACAGTTACTAGCGTGGACGTTACCTCTAAACCACCCTGAATGTTCAAGGACAGGTGGTTTCTCTAGAGCCACTCTTCAGTCTGCAAGCTTGTTTTCCTTACTGGCTGCTCTTAAATTAAGCCAGAGCCTCCCCACACTAAATATTCCCGTGAGCGGGTGATGCGGTGTTTGTAAATTATGTCAAAGCTGCCCCACAAAATGTACAGAATTTATGTAGTTCAAGGAACACACGGGAATGATTATTTATTATTATTTTCTATTTTGGTAGTGCTGGGAGCCCAAATCCTGAGCCAGGACCCCGCTATGCTAGGCACTGTACAAACAGAGCAAAAAGACCCTGTCCCAGAAAGCCCACACTCCAAGGAGATTCAATGGATAGAGGCCTGGGCTGGGACACAGCTGACATGGGTTTGTTCATGGCTGTGCCACTGGATGGACCGAAGGTTCTACTGAGTGACCTTGGGCAAGTCATTTCCCCATTTTGTATCTCAGTTTCCCCATTAGTAAAAACTGGAAGACTGCTAATGATCTCCTTGCTAAACTTCTTTTGAGATCTACTGATTAGAAATACTAGAGAAGAGCTAGATATCGCTATTGTAATATAGAGACTCTTCTATAATATACTACTCCAAATGGATTTTAAACCATCTGGAAATTTAGAACCCCAGTGAAACTTTTAGGAAACAATCTGGAACCTGTTGGATTCTATGTGGTTTGAAAACACTCTAGAATCCAGTGATGTCGTAGATCCAGTCTGGAATATAGAACCCATAGTCTTCCACTTTGAACACACTGAGGGGCTTACAAGATATGAGATTCCAGAGACAGCTAGTGATGAAGAATTCAAGAGAGTCAATTAGGTTAGAACACATTGAGAGTTCTAAAACAAACAAGATTCTGGAGCTGCCTACGAATCTGGTGCCATTGATGACCCATTGAGTTTGAAAAAATTGAGTTATCTAGAACACATTGAATTCTGGAGAGAGCAGGGAATCTACAATCCAGGAACACTGCAGTTTATGAACAGTGGGATGCCTGGAACCCATTAGAATTTAGAACCATCAGGAATCTAGAAACAACTGGGATGCCAAGTTTACAACTCCCCCTAACTCTGGGCATCTTCAGGCCATCACCTGTTTTGTGTTCTCGACTTCTGACCCCTGTCTTTCGCTAGACTCGGCAGCACTGCTGGCGAGATCGTCGACAAAAGCTGCTTTGACGAGAGTGAGAAGAGACTTCCTGAAGACCAGAACTTCTCCCCCATGAAGAGATAGAGGATGGGGGTGAAGCAGGCATTGAAGCAGGAGGTAAAGGTGTAAATGACCAAGACGGCACCCGTCACCAATGCTGGCACCTCCTTCTTTTTCATAGATTCATAGTTATTAAGGTCAGAAGGGACCATTATGATCATCTAGTCCGACCTCCTGCACAACGCAGGCCACAGAATCTCACCCACCCACTCCTGCGAAAAACCTCTCACCTATGTCTGAGCTATTGAAGTCCTCAAATCATGGTTTAAAGACTTCAAGGAGCAGAGAATCCTCCAGCAAGTGACCCATGCCCCATGCTACAGAGGAAGGCGAAAAACCTCCAGGGCCTCTTCCAATCTGCCCTGGAGGAAAATTCCTTCCCGACCCCAAATATGGTGATCAGCTAAACCCTGAGCATATGGGCAAGATTCACCAGCCAGATACCCAGCAAAGAATTCTCTGTAGCAACTCAGATCCCACCCCATCTAACATCCCATAGCAGGCCATTGGGCCTATTTACCATGAATACTTAAAGATCAATTAATTGCCAAAATCATGTTATCCCATCATACCATCTCCTCCATAAACTTATCGAGTTTAATCTTAAAGCCAGATAGATCTTTTGCCCTCACTGCTTCCCTTGGAAGGCTATTCCAAAAGTTCACTCCTCTGATGGTTAGAAACATTTGTCTAATTTCAAGTCTAAACTTCCCGATGACCAGTTTGTATCCATTTGTTCTTGTGTCCACATTGGTACTGAGCTTAAATAATTCCTCTCCCTCTCCGGTCTATATAACTCTGATATATTTATAGAGAGCAATCATATCTCCCCTCAACCTTCTTTTGGTTAGGCTAAACAAGCCAAGCTCCTTGAGTCTCCTTTCATAAGACAAGCTTTCCATTCCTCGGATCATCCTAGTAGCCCTTCTCTGTACCTGTTCCAGTTTGAATTTATCCTTTTAAAACATGGGAGACCAGAACTGCACACAGTACTCCAGGTGAGAGCTTGTAGACCTTCAAGCCATGGTGGAGGTGGTAGGGCAGCCAGCCAAGAAAGAAGGAAACCACCGTGGTCACCATGACTTTGAAGGGCTTCCCAGACCATGCCAGCTTCTTCTCCTTCATCTTCAGCCCTACACGGACATAGCATCCCACAATGGTGCAGAAGGGCAATAGGAAGCCCAGCAGGAACCAGACTGTAAAAACAGCCAGGTGGATCCATCTCCCCAGCTCTTGCATCTCGGCTCCGTTCCAGTCTCCGGAGAGGGTGTAATTATTGATGCAGGTGGTTCTTCCCCCATGCACCACCCGGGTCTCCCGGAAAGCCAGGTAGGGAGCACTGAGACCAAAGGATGCCAGCCACACACCCACAACTAGCTTCCCAGCCTGGGACATGGTGCAGTGATGCCAGCACCAGATGGGATGGGGAGTGACGGTGTAGTGGTCGAGGCTGATCAGGGTGAGAAGGAAGACTGAGGAGAACATGTCCATGGAGATGCAGGTGTTGAGGATCTTGCACATGACCGTGCCGAAGACCCAGTGGAAACCCATAAGGAGGGAGACGATGAAGAAGGGGATCAGCAGGGTGAAGAGAAGGTAGCAGGCGACCAGGTGGAGGAACCAGAGTGTGGTCACCGTCCTCCTCATCTTCAGCCCCAGCACCCACAGGTACAGCCCGTTCCCCACCACACCCACCAGGAAGGTGGTGAAGAGCAACACGGCCGCAGCCAGGTGAGAGGCGCTCTCAGCTGCTGGGGTCTGGCTGGAATTTGCCCCAGTGGTTGGTGGGAGAGTCATGTTGCCTTGGTCCATGGTGCCCTGGGGAGAGAGAAAAGAGGGATTAGAAGGGACGACAGAGGAGGGGGAAAGGGCGAGGGCAAGAGGAAGGGAGAAATAAGAGGGGTTTAGGAAGGTACCATTGGAGACGATCTCTCTAGGCTCTGGTCGTCCAGAATATGCAGGCGCGATAGTCTCAGCAACAGGGCTGTAGCCGGTGGAACTCCCTGCTACAAGGTAGAGCTATGGGCTGCAGAGGAGGGAAAGAGGGATAGCAGACGTGCGAGGAGTGGGGATGGGGACAGTCTAGCCAGTCAAATACACAGCTATGCTGAGAATGCCATGTCGCTGTGATCTGGAAGATGGGCTGGCTCAGAAGGGTGGTTAACGGGAAACGAGGCTTTTCCTCCCTAGCAGATGCCAGCTCCAATCTGTCTCCAGGGAAGGGACTGGTGGGCTCAAGGAGGTGGGGATCGGTGCTGCTGGCTCCTAGCATGCAGGTTAAGAACGGCTCCTTTTCATGCGGTTTTAACTGAGGGCCCCGGATCACGACCCTCTGAACCTGCCCCTCTCACTCCGCCCCGGGCCTTGCTCAGAGACGGCCAATTTCAAGCCAAGCCAAGCGGGCGGGTGGATTTCAGAGCACTTGGGCTCGCCGGCTCTGACAGGAAGAGGTTTCTCTGCAGGCCCGGTGGCAGGAGCGCCCTTAGCAGATCTGCTGTGGGAGGACTCGGGCTCCCAGGCCTTGGGCAGTTCTCAGCTCAGCGTCTGCAACACCTGGTTGCAAGTGGCCCCCTGAGTCCAACAGCCCTGTCCTTTCACATCCAACCCCGGGGCATCAGCCCGGCCACACATGCCAGCCACCTCAGCTGCATCTCTGGGGCGCGGGCCTCTTTGAGAGCCCTGTCAAAGCTCTATTCCCTTTGGACACATGACTCCCTCCAAGGGGTGATGGGTGGCGTTGGTATTTTCCCAGGGGGGACCACTGGACCCCACATTTCTGTGCATACCCGGCCCTCTGTGCCTAACCGGTCTAAGGAGCCCAACTGGGCAGTAGCGGATTATCCAGTGGGCTGACGGGGCCTGTGCCCAGGGGCTCTGGACAATTGGGGGCCCCTGGAAAAATGAATGCCTCACCCCAGCGGAAATCCCAGAGCCCTGGCAGAAGCACTGGGTGGGCAAGGCGAGGGAAACACCCGTGGCCCGACTCCACTCCCTGGCAGAAGAGCCTGGCAGGGTGGGGAAAGCCCCAATGCCCAGACCCCCGCTGCAGCCCTTGGACTGCAGGGCTCTTGCTCCCTGTCGAGGCCTCAGCTTCAGTGGTTAGAGCAGGGGAGGGGTGACTCAGGATATCTGGGTTCAAGCCTCAGATGGGGGAGGGGGGTAGGGTCTAGGGGGTTAGAGAAGCTGGGGGGCTGGGAACCAGGGCTCTGGGTTCTATCCCTGGCTCTGGCAGGGAAGCGGGGGCTAATTTTAAAGCAATGGCTGTTTCTTAGGTGGTTTCTTTGCTAAGACGGTGTCCAAATGAGCATTTCCATTTATGGGTTGCAGCTTCTCCATCTCAGAGAGCAGGCGGAGGCGGAGCGTGTAGAAGACACAGAGTTAAGGGGAGAGACCTCAACACCCTGGGCAGCGCAGACTCACGGACGCTTTGCTGGGCAAACACAGACCATCTGAGTCTCTCTCTGCGCTGGGTCCTGCCCTGCCCAGGTGAGTCGAGACGATGGGCCACAACTCACTGCTACAGGGTAGATGTGTAGGAAGCAGAGGAGGAAAAGAGGGAACACAGATGTGGGAGGAGTGGGGAAGGGGACAGTCTGGACAGATTGGAAAGAGTCCAGTGGAGGGCAACAGAAACGATTAGGGGGCTGGGGCACATGACGGATGAGGGGAGGCTGAGGGAACTGGGGTTGTTTAGTCTGCAGAAGAGAAGCGTGAGGGGGGATTTGATGGCAGCCTTCAACTACCTGAGGGGGGGTTCCACAGAGGATGGAGCTCGGCTGTTCTTAGTGGTGGCAGATGACAGAACGAGGAGCAATGGTCTCAAGTTGCAGTGGGGGAGGTCGAGGTTGGAGATTAGGAAACACTATTTCACTAGGAGGGTGGTGAAGCACTGGAATGGGTTCCCTAGGGTGGTGGTGGAATCTCCATCCTTAGAGGTTTTTGAGGCCTGTCATGTCAAAGCCCTGGCTGGGATGATTTAGTTGGTGTTGGTCCTGCATTGAGCAGGGGATTGGACTAGATACCTCCTCAGGTCTCTTCCAACCCTGATATTCTATACTTCTATAATGGGCAGGGGCCCCTCACTGGGTCTGAAGGGCAATTTCCTTGCTAATCCTACATAGAAGCCGCAGACATTTGCTATTAATAAAGCAAACCAGGGGGACTCCCTGCCACTGGGTATTAATGGGATTAACACAGAGACTCAATAGGCAGATGTAGTAGGTGGGGTCTGTGGCATGGGTGAATTTTTCTCTCTTGTTTCAGGTTAATCAGATGAGGTGTCCCCATTTACAAAGCTCTAAGCCACAGGACCCCCCCGCGTCCCTCCCACAGCCCAGGAGTCCTGCCTCCCAGTCTGCAGCTCTAACCCACTAAATGTGACTCACCTCCCAGAGGCAGGAATAGAACCCAGGAGTCCTGTCGCCCAGTCTCCAGTGCTGTGACCATTAGGCCAGTCTGCAGATCACAGAGGACACCACGCAAACATGGCCGGGGGTGGCAGTGCCAGTGACGGAGGGGGACAGGGTGCAGTCCCTGACAGAGGCAATAGCCCAGAGGTCCCTGGTGCAGAGCTGCAGCATGGCTGTGGGGTAGAGAAGCAGCTCGGTGGCTTGAAGCTTCCTGTGTTACAGTGAGGCTGAGAAGGACCCTGCGCGCTCTCACGAGTCAGGGTGTAGCAGCAGTTCCTGTGACAGGCGGATGAATACAAGAGACGGGGTGGGGGTGGGGTGGCTTTTTCCACCTCGTAGCAATGAGTTCCACTGGCCAGGGATAGAACCCAGAGCCCTGGTTCCCAGCCCCCCAGCTCCTCTAACCCCCTAGACCCACTCCTCTCCCCCATCTGAGGCTTGAACCCAGATATCCTGAGTCACCCCTCCCCTGCTCTAACCACTAAAGCTGAGGCCTCGACAGGGAGCAAGAGCCCTGCAGTCCAAGGGCTGCAGCGGGGGTCTGGGCATTGGGGCTTTCCCCACCCTGCCTAGCGCTTCTGCCAGGGAGTGGAGTCGGGCCACGGGTGTTTCCCCCGCCTTGCCCACCCAGTGCTTCCGCCAGGGCTCTGGGATTTCCACTGGGGTGAGGCATTCATTTTTCCAGGGGCCCCCAATTGTCCAGAGCCCCTGGGCACAGGCCCCGTCAGCCCATTGGATAATCCGCTACTGCCCAGTTGGGCTCCTTAGACCGGTTAGGCACAGAGGGCCGGGTATGCACAGAAATGTGGGGTCCAGTGGTCCCCCCTGGGAAAATACCAACGCCACCCATCACCCCTTGGAGGGAGTCATGTGTCCAAAGGAAATAAAGCTTTGACAGGGCTCTCAAAGAGGCCCGCGCCCCAGAGATGCAGCTGAGGTGGCTGGCATGTGTGGCCGGGCTGATGCCCCGGGGTTGGATGTGAAAGGACAGGGCTGTTGGACTCAGGGGGCCACTTGCAACCAGGTGCTGCAGACGCTGAGCTGAGAACTGCCCAAGGCCTGGGAGCCCAAGTCCTCCCACAGCAGATCTGCTAAGGGCGCTCCTGCCACCGGGCCTGCAGAGAAACCTCTTCCTGTCAGAGCCGGCGAGCCCAAGTGCTCTGACATCCACCCGCCCGCTCGGCTTGGCTTGAAATTGGCCGTCTCTGAGCAAGGCCCGGGGTGGAGTGAGCGGGGCAAGTTCAGAGGGTCGTGATCCGGGGCCCTCAGTTAAAGCCGCATGAAAAGGAGCCGTTCTTAAATTCTTCACACCGCTCTGAAAACCAGTTGCAGACTCGCATTGACTTGGAAAGTGGCACCAAGCCGCCGGGGCTCTGCTGGAGACTGCTGGAGCAAAGGGCGGTCGTTCGATTGTGGATGTCACAAGATGCAGCCCCCTGCATGATGAGCTGCTGTTAATACTCACACATTTCACTGACTTCCCCATGTGGGGGGCAACTGCCTTGAAAACCGGCACTGAGCAATGGAGGCAGGGTGGGGTTTGTGATGCAAATTTGAGGTCATTTGGTCCAGAGGTTCCCGCGATACCCTCCCCGCCCACGTGCTGATTGAACATTTTCAGATGGTTATAATGTTCTCAGTGCAGAGTGAGGGGAAATAGCAAAGAGGCCGAACTTTGAGAAACGTCAAGCCTGGGTGGCCCCTGAGCTCAGCTACGCAATGGGACCGAGGGGCCATGCGGCCATAGTGCAAAAGTGAGTCCACTCCTCAAGCTGTTCGCACCTGTGTTTAATAGCAGTTCACACCTCTGCGAGGTACGGCTTCCACAAGAAATTGAGGGTGAGTAACACCCATGCTGAGTTGACACATGGGGGCTTAGAGACACAGCCACTGCTGTTTTGCTCTAAATATGGAGATGTTTGTGTTCTCATCCCTATTATCACTTTTTGACCTGGTGTCTTCAGCCACAACAGGGCTGAATTGGGACCACAGATGGCATGTAAGTCCTGTGACAATAACCGATTATTTTGGTCTCTGGTTCTTCTGAACAACCGAGTCGTCAGGGGTGGCGAATGACTCATTTGGAATGATGCCAAATTATTATTATTATCTAAAGAAAAAGGGGGGGGGAATTGTTTTAGTACGAACAAAATGGTTTTTTTTCCCTGAGCTTGGTTTTTACACATTTTAAATTGATAAAATAATTTAAAGAATGTCAAGCAAAGCTGTTTTGAATAAGAAAATTGAAATGTTTTATATTGAAGATGTCAGTTTTTTGGTGGTTGAGCAAAACAATTTGGCAAATTGACACTAATTCATTAAACGTCTTGGTGTCTACTGTAACTGCTAAACACCATTTCCTCATATAGCTGGGTTTGAACCCAGGAGTCCTGGCTCCTAGCCCCCCCACGCTAACCTGCTAGACCCCACTCGTCTCCCAGTGGCAGGAGAAGAGCCCAAGAACTCTGAAGTGAAGTCAACGGAGTTACAATGATTTACACTGGCTGAGGATCTGGCCTGTTCACTCCATGCCCTATTCCAAAATAATCTGTGATTATTTTTATGGTTGTATTTTTGGAGGGTTTCTCATATGAGCACCCGTAAAGAGTCTTGATTTTCCAAAAGAAGGAGCTGAACCCTTTGTGAACATCAGGCCTGTTGGAAAGTGTCTCAAGTCAGAACATGATTCCCTGTGCTTTGAACCCTTCAGGTACTAGACCATGTCAGATCTGATTGGGTTTCAAGACATTGTCATACCTAGAACTCAAGAGGTTTATGAACTAGACAAATATCTAGAACTAATGCGCTACTACCGTGTGTCTGTATATTATATATATATATATATACATGTTTGTATATGTTTATATGTATACACACACACACATTTAAAAACACAATAGTATCCCAAGAGTTCTAGACATTTCAATGATTCTTGAACCTGTTGGGTTCTTGCTCTGACAAAAAATTTTAAACCCAAACTGGTCCTATGTGGTCTAGGACGTCATATATGAGGTTGGAAACTAGGACGCTCTAGGCCACACAGGATCTCTTTGGGTTTTTAAATCTTGGCAGACCTAGAATCCAAGAGATTCTAGAACCAGCCACATATCTAGAATGCATAGGAACCTATTGGCTTTTGAAACATAAAGTGGCTTGGAAAACATGATGTTTAAATCTAGCCTTCATCAGATCACGTTCAAATCACTGACCGACCTGGGAACCAAGCTGTTAAGAACTGGCCAGGATTGTTAGAATCCATGAGATCCTATTGAATTCTGAATCAGTGAGAGGTGGTATCTGTCATGTCTGGCCATCTTAATCATAGAATATCAGGGTTGGAAGGGACCTCGGAAGGTCATCTAGTCCAACCCCCTGCTCAAAGCAGGACCAATCCCCAATTTTTTCCCCAGATCCCTAAATGACCCCCTCAAGGATTGAGCTCACAATCCTGGGTTTAGCAGGCCAATGCTCAAACCACTGAGCTAGCCCTCCCCGAAATGGAATTCTCCTTCGAGCCGGAAGGAGACTTCTGTTTATTTCTGAACAGTAGCAATGGGAAAAGATTTTTAAACAGAGGGGCTACGGACATGTCTAAACACATTTACAGCCCTCCACCTGGCGGTGGCAGCCCACACAGGCCTGGCTTCCTCAGATACCCACGTGGGTCCAGGTGTCAACTGGTACAGCACCCCAGCAACCTCTCCTGACCTCTGGATAGAATCAGAGATTCTGAGGCCGGAAGCAGCATGGTGGTCCCCTAGTCTGGCTGGATGCAGAACGTCCCTGAACTAGTCCCTAATTGAACTAGAGTAGACCTGTTAGAAATACCCTCCAGTCCTGCTTTAAAAATTGCAGTGATGTAGAATCGACCAGGGAGGATCTTTTTAACTCTTTATCATCTTTTGGATCTGATGCTCCCCAGCCTTGTCCAAGGTTTTTTAACTTAGCTGGAGCTGGCAGGTGAGATTGTCACAGTTACTGTGACCTGTGACCAGAGATGCAGAGGGCAGCCCACACTGAAAATGCCAAGGTCAGGGAAGGCTGCAAAAAGGACAGTAGATTCTCCCAAAACTGGTGGTTAACACTGTAGTTAGATTCACCAACCACTCACGAGCTCTGTTCCTGATCCACCGGACTGGTTATCAAGAAGCAAAGAAAAAAGAAAGAAATCCCACAGCCCCCTTTATTGCATTCCAATCTTAGGTTCCCAGTCAGCAGATAGGTACAGTAAAGTGAGAAGTTACTTAAAATTCTATTCACTATACAAAATGTTCTTCTTATCACCATAGGGCCAGCCACATTCCCAGATCAATACTGGTTTGGATCTTACCCAAAATACAACACCGCCAGCCAATGCTTCATGGCCCATCCAACAGGCTGGATAGGGCTGATGCAAGCTGTCTGGGGCTGTCACCCAGATACACAGCACAGGTCTGAGATATCACTATACCACACATATTTACAGCTCACGATATAAAAGGATGCATACACATAAACAAGCTGATCATATTTATCAAATGATAACTTTTCCACTGATCGCTTACATGGCATATCTGGTATGTTTCAGTACAGTTTTGTATCCATAACATTATGAATGATCACCCATATTCCATTCAGCGTCACTCTTATTAGCTTGGACGTTACCTCTTCACCACCCTGAAGTGACCATGGGCAGGTGGTTTCTCTGGAGCAGCTCTTTATTCTACTGGCATGTTTTTCTTACCAGCCGCTCTGAAACTAAGCCACAGCCTCCCCACACGAAATATCCCAGTGATTGGGTCGTAACCCCGCTGTGCTAGCCGCTGTAGAAACACAGAGTGAAAGGACAGAACCAGGCCCAAACTGCTCATTGCGTAAGGCAATGAAATTGAAAGAAACCTCAGCTGGGATGCAGGAGACCTGTGTTTGTTCTAGTTCTGCCACTGGACTGCTGGGTGACCTTGGCCAAGTCACTTTCCCACTCTGTGCCTCAGTTTCCCCATTTGTAAAAACTGGAAGACTGCTACTGACCTCCTTGCTAAAGTTCTTTGAGATCTACTGATGACAAGCACTAGAGAAGAGCTAGATATCACTAATATAATATACGGACTCTTCTATAATATACTACACCTAATGGATGTTAAACCATTTGGAAATCTAGAACCAAGATGAAAGTTTTAGCAACAATCTAGAACCTGTTGGATTCTATGTGGTTTGAAATCAAGTGATGTCCTAGATTCAGTCAGGGACCTAGACTGAACTGACTTTGAGTTTGAAGACATTGAAAAACTACAATAAATGAGATTCCAGAGCCAGCCAGAGATACAGAATCCAAGAGAGTCAATTTTGTGATAACACATTGAGAGATCTAAAACAAACAAGATTCTGGAGCTGGCTAGCAATCTGGTGCCATTGATGACAAACTGAGTTTCAAAAAATTGAGAGACCTAGAACGTATGGGATTCCGGAGAAAGCAGGGAATCTAGAATCCAGGGGCACTGAGGGGTTTATAGACATTGAGATACCTCGAACCCTTCAGGTTTCAAAACCAGCAGGAATCTAGGAACAAAGGGGATGCCAAGTTTTCAACTCTCCCTCGGTCTGGGCACCTTCACACCATCTCTTCTTTTTTGTTCTCGATTTCTGAACCCTGTCTTCCACTAGACTCGGGGGCACTGCTTCCGAGATCATGGACAAAAGCAGCTTTGACCAGAGTGAGAAGAGACGTCCTGAAGACCTGCCAGAACTTCTCCCCCACAAAGAGGTAGAGGATGGGGGTGAACCAGGCATTGAAGCAGGACGTGAAGGTGTAAATGACCAAGAGGGTGCCCATCATTGACTCTGGCACCTCCTTCTTGTAGAGCTTCAAGCCGTGGTAGAGGTGGTAGGGGAGCCAGCCGAGGAAGAAGGAAACCACCACAGTCACCATGACTTTGAAGGGTTTCCCAGCCCACGCCAGCTTCTTCTCCTTCAACTTCAGCCCACGCGGACATAGCATCCCACGATGGTGCAGAAGGGCAGCAGGAAGCCCAGCAGAAACTGGACCACAAAGATAGCCAGGTGGATCCGTCTCCCCAGGTCCTGCATCTCGTCTCTATTCCAGTCTCCGGAGATGTATTTATTGACACAGATGATCCTGCCCCCGTCCACCACCTGGGTCTCCCGGAAAGCCAGGTAGGGAGTGCTGAGACCGAAGGAGGCCAGCCACACACCCACAGCCAGCTTCCGAGCTCGGGACAGGGTGCGGTGATTCTGGGACCAGATGGGGTGGTGAGTGAGGGTGTAGCGGTCCAGACTGATGAGTGTGAGAAGGAAGACAGAGGAGAACATGCCCATGGAAATGAAGGCATTGAGAAGCTTGCACGTGGCCATGCCAAAGACCCAGTGGAAATCAAGGAGGATGTAGACAGCAAAGAAGGGGATCAGCAGGGTGAAGAGGAGGTAGCAGGAGACCGGGTGGAGGAACCAGAGCGTGGTCACTGTCCTCCTCATCTTCAGCCCCAGAACCCACAGGTACAGCCCGTTCCCCACCACACCCACCAGGAAGGTGATGAAGAGCAACACAGCAGAGGCCAGGTGAGGGGTCTTCATGGTCTCTGGTGTCTTGGTGGAATTTGCCGCTGTGGTTGGTGGGAGAGCCATGATACCCTGGGAAGAGACAGAAGAGGGGTTGGAAGGGATGACAGTGGAGGTGAAAGGGAGAGTGGAAGAGGAGAGGGGAGTAATACCAGAGTGGGTTAGGAAGGTAACATTGGAGAGGATGTTGCTGGGCACCCTGTGGTCCTCCAGAATATCCAGGCTGGATATTACCAGAAGCCGGTGGAACTCACTGCCACAGGTTAGAGCTGTGAGCAGTAGGGTAGGACAAGGGGAATAGCAGCCGTGTGAGGAGTGGGGAAGGGGACACTCTAGTATATCAAATATACAGCTATGCAGAGAATACCATGTAGCTGTGATATGGATGTCTGGCTGGCTCAGGGGAGCAGGGAACGGGCCATGGGTCCCTTCCCCTCTAGGATGGCCAGCTCTAATATGGCCCCAAGGCAAGGGATCAGGCCTACTCAGTTAGGTGGGGATCGGTGCTGTTGACTCCTAGCATACTGGTGCCGGTGGAACTCACTGCTGCAAGGAATACAAAACTGCCCCTCCCCCATCCCATCGCTTGTGCTCATCTGCCAGTTACAGGAACTGCTGCTACACCCTGCCTCGTGAGAGCGTGCAGTGTCCTTCTCACCTCATTGTAATATAGGAAGCCTTAATCCACCGAGCTTCTTCTCTGACCCCAGCCCGGCTGCCAGCCCTGCACCAGAGACCTCTACCTCTGTCTGGGATTTCCCCAACTCACAGACTTATTAGCTCTGGAGAATGGCCTAATGGTTAGAGAATGGGGGAGGGGCTGGGAGCCTGGACTCCTGGGCTCTGGGAGGGACGTGGGATCCTGTTTCTTAGACTCTGCAAATGGGGAACACCTCATCTGATTAACATGAAACGAGCAAAAAACTCACCCACGTTACAGATTTCACCTACTACCTCTGTCTATTGACTGCCCTATGTTAACCCCAGTGCTACCCAGTAGCAGGGAGTCTCACAGGCTAACCCCACTGATACCCCGTGGCAGGGATCCCATTGCTTTGCCTTTACAATAGCAAATTTCTGTGGTTTCTAGGTGGTCTTACAAGGAAATTACCCTCCAGGCCCAATGAGGGGGACTCTGCCTATCATCTTGACTCACCTGGGCAGCAAGTGGTGGAAACATACCCAGCGCAGAGACTCGGGTGATGTGTCTTTGCCCAGCAAAGTGTCCCTTTGTCTGTCCCCGCCTCATCTTTGCCCTGTGTGCTGAGTTCACTCCCCTTAACTCTGTGTCTTCTACATGCTCCACCCCCACCTGCTCTTTCAGGTCAAAAGCTGCAAACCATAAATGGAAATGATCCTTCGGACACTGTCTGAGCAGAGCAACCACCTAAGAAACAGCCAGAGCTTTAAAACTAGCCACCACTCTCCTGCCAGAGCCAGGGCTAGAACCCAGTGGGAGGTGTAGTCATGGCCCCAAACCCCACTGTGCTATGCACTGTATAAAGAGAGAGGAAAAAGACAGTACGTGCACGAAAGAGCTTAGTATCTAAAGAGTCAGGGTGGATAGAGACCTGGACCAGGTCCCAGGAGGCCTTGGTACTATTCCTGGCTCTGCCACTGGCAGACTAAGTGCCTTGGGCCAACACACTTCTGCACTCTGTGCCTCAGTTTCCCCATTTGTAAAATCCAGGAGATTGCTACTGACCTCCTTGGCAAAGTTCTTTGAAATCTACTGAGATAATTGGCTCTGTGGATATGGGGAAAGCAGTGAACGTGATATAGCTTGACTTTAGCAATGCTTTTGATATGGTCTCCCACAGTATTATTGCCAGCAAGTTAAAGTATGGGTTGGATGAATGGAGTATAAGGCGGATAGAAAGCTGGTTAGATTGTCAGGCTCAGCAGGTCATGATCAGCGGTTCAATGTCTAGTTGGCAGCCGGTATCAAGGGGAGTGCCCCAGGGGCCTGTCCTGGGGCCAGTTTTGTTCAACATCTTCATTAATGATCTGGATGAGGGGATGGACTGCACCCTCAGCAAGTTCGCAGGTGATGCTAAGCTGGCAGGAGAGGTAGATATGCTGGAGGGTAGGGATAGGGTCCAGAGTGACCTAGACTAATTGGAGGACTGGGCAGAGTCCAGCCCCTGGGCCAGCAGCAGCAGGTTGGGTGTGGGAAGGGGCTCAGGGCTGGGGCAGATGGTTGGGGTCAGGGGTGGTGTTTACCTGGGGGGGGTGGGCTCCTCGGTTCCCACTGTCATGTCCCTGCAGCTCCTAGGCAGAGGGGCCAGGGGGCTCAGTGTGCTGCCCGCGCCCGCAGGCACTACCCCTGCAGCTCTCATTGGATGCGGTTTCCAGCCAATGGGAGCTGCGGAGTCAGCGCTTGTGGTGGGAGCAGGGCGTGGAGCACCCCGGCCGCCCCTCCCCCTAGGAGCTGCAGACATATGCTGGTCGAAACCAAGTAGGGACCCTGCCAGCCCCACCAACCCCACTCCCCAACACTCATGGGGTTCCTGGGCTGTGTGCCACTGCTCCCACCCTCCCAGCACCAGTGGTGGTACTGGGCCACTCCCTGAGCACCCGCGGCACCCCCAGACCGCACCCTCACAGCACCCAGGCCCCAAGTTTTAGTTAGGGGTATATAGTAAAAATCATGGACAGGTCACAGACCCTGAATTTTTGTTTACTGCCAGTAACCTGTCCATGACTTTTACTAAAAATACCCATGGCTAAAACGTAGCCTTACCTATGAGTAATGAGGACAAGCGGAGCCTTTAGAGCCGGGAGTTAAAACTCGGAGCAAGATGCTTGGAAAGGGGTTAGACCCACCTACTTAGAGCAGGAACCAGTGGGAGGGATCGCTCAGTGGTTTGAGCATTGGCCTGCTAAACCCAGGGTTGTGAATTCAATCCTTGAGGGGGCCATTTAGGGATCTGGAGCAAAAATTGGCGATTGGTCCTGTCTTGAGCAGGAGGTTGGACTAGATGACCTCCTGAGGTCCCTTCCAACCCTGATATTCTATTCTATGATTCTAACCCCGAGGCATAAGGGGCTGGCAGAGAATTTCCCCCACAGGGAGATTATTCCATCCTCATCCACTAGGGGGTGTCTTGCGCCTTCCTTGGAAGGAGCTGGGCTTTGCTAGAGACAGGACGCCGGGGTAGATGGGCCCATTGAGCAGTTTCTCTGTTCTTGGGCGTTCCAGCTTTAGCCACTGGACCCCATCCCCCGAGGCAGGAATAGAACCCAGGGGTCCTGATTCCCAGCTCCCCCTGCTCGAACCACTAGACCCCATCCCCCAAGGCAGGAATAGAACCCAGGGGTTCTGAGTCACAGCCCTTAAGAAGGCCCAAGGCTGCCAGGTGGAAAGCCCCTTCCAGGCACAGAAGCACGGCACTTTCTCCTGCTGGGTTAGGCGTGTGCATTTGTGAAACCACTTCAGCTTTTGAGGTTTTCTGCATCAGCCAGATGGCAGTTCCCCTTCCTGTTGCCTGCCCCCAGCCTCCTGAGCCTCACGTGTCCCAGTGACACTCAGATCTGTGCCTGGGATCTGGCTGGCCAGATGTCACAAGCATTTATCCCCAGCGAGAAGAGAACCCAGTGGAGAGGGCTCTGACCTGAGGGCAAAGTTGCTCTGAACTCTCAGCCTCCTGCCACTGCTAATTCATAAATCCGTCTGTTTGGAACCCAGACGGGCCCCTAGATCATTCCAGTCTCATCTCTGGCACAGCCCAGGCTAGGGGCTCTCAATTAGTCCCCCCATAAAGAGCCCAATCACTCTTATTTGCCAAGAGCATCTTCCGGAAAAGCCACCAGGTGTTTGTCCGGCAGTTCCTAAAACCCTCCAGTGATGGGGATCCCAAAACCACCCCTGGAAGCCAATTCCACCCCTGGAAGCCAATTCCAGAGCTTCTCCCCCGTGAGAGTTAGAAAGAGTTTCCTAACATCTGACCTAAAATGTACAAACTTTTAAATTTGGGGGGTAAAAGTGCTGAGTTTGCAGTTTAAAAAGAATCATTTTTTTAAAAATCTTGAACTTGTTCTGTTTTTAACCAAACAGCCAGCCTGGCAAGTGGATTTTTTAAAACATAAAAATCATTGTTTTTTTCCCCGAAAACCAGTTTTCAAAAATCGAAGCTTGTGCTAAAAGCTGTTTTCTGTAAACTCAAAATGTTTACGAAGCCTCCGAATGGTTTTCATCAAAACTGACGGTTTTGAATCAAACCCCAAATATAGTTATTGGAACCCGATTGGGTTTTTTTCCCTTACCAAAAATCCATTTTCAAAACCCGAGATTTGGGCTTAAAAGAGTTTATAAAAACTGAACATTTGACTCAAACCCCACGTTTTTTCTTACCAAAACTGCCATTTTTTATCCATCCCCCAAAACATTTACTGAAACTCCCAAATTTTGACCCCAGTCAGTTTCTGAAACCTGCAAAAATCCAGTTTCCACTTTTTCCATTAACAACAACAAAAATTGCATTAAATTTTTGAAAAGAAACCTGACCTGGTTTGCAATTCCTGGTGATAAATGGCTGACGTGTCCAACTGGCTCCACCCATTTCCCTATTACGCCAGGGTCCTTGCTCCCACTTAGGAAGGAAAGGGCCGTACGAGGGTGCTGATACTGCAAAAATCCTGGGCACAGAACGCTCAGTGCAAGGGGTGGCCCATAGCTCTGTCTTGTCGCAGTGAGTTCCACTGGCCATTTCCCAGTTGCTCTGAGAATACCCAGCCTGGATAGTCTGGAGGACCAGAGGGTGCCCAGAGAGGTCCTCTCCAATGGTACTTTCCTACCTCTCCGGTGTTTCTCCCTTCCTTGTTGTCCACTCTCCCTTTTACCCTAGTCTGTTGTCACTTCTAACGCCTCTTCTGTCTCTCCCCAGGGCACCATGGACTAAGGCAACATGACCATCCAACCAACCAACCACTGGGACGAATTCCAGCCAGACCCCAGCACCTGTGAGAGCCACTCACCTAGCCGTGGCCATGTTGCTCTTCCCCACCTTCCTGGTGGGTGTGGTGGGGAACAGGCTGTACCTGTGGGTGCTGGGGCTGAAGATGAGGAGGGTGACCATACTGTGGTTCCTCCACCTGGTTTCCTGCTACCTCCTTTTTACCCTGCTGATCCCCTTCTTCACCATCTACATCCTCCTGGGTTTCCACTGGGTCTTCAGCATGGCCATGTGCAAACTCCTCTATGCATACCTCTCTCTGGGCATGTTCACCTCCTTACTTCTCACCCTCATCACCCTGGACTTCGACACCCTTATTCACAATCCCGTCTGGTTTCGGAATCACCACGCCCTGCCCCAGGCTGGAAAGCTGGTTGTGGGCGTGTGGCTGGCCTCCTTTGCTCTCAGTGCTCCCTACCTGGCTTTCTGGGAGACCCATGTGGTGGGCGGGGGCAGAATCATCTGCATCAACAATTACAACATCTCTGGAGACTGGAACGGAGCCAAGATGCAGGACCTGGGCAGATGGGTCCACCTGGCTATCTTCATGGATGGTTCCTGCTGGCTTCCTGCTGCCCTTCTGCACCATCGTGAGATGCTACGTCTGCGTGGGGCTGAAGAAGAAGGAGAAGAAGCGGGCGTGCGCTGGGAACCCCCTGAAAGTCATGGTGGCCATGGTGGATTCCTTCTCCCGCGACTGGTACCCTACCACCTCTATCACAGCTTGAAGCTCTAAAAGAAGGAGGTGCCAGAGTCAGTGACAGGCACTCTCTTGGTCATTTACATCTTCACGTCCTGCTTCAATTCCTCCTTCTCCCCCATCCTCTACCTCTTCATGGGGGAGAAGTTCTGCCATGACTTCACAACGTCTCTTCTCACTCTGGTCAAAGCGGTTTTTGTCAAAGATCTCAGCAGCAGTGCCCCCGAGTCTAATGGAAGACAGGGGTCAGAAGTCGAGAACACCAAACAGGAGATGGCCTGAAGGTGCCCAGACTTAGGGAGAGTTGAAAACTTGGCATCCCCTTTGTTTCTAGATCTCCTATGGTTCTAAAACCTGATGGGTTCCAGATATATCACTGTTTATAAACCCCGCAGTGTCCCTGGATTCTAGATTCCCTGCTCTCTCTCGAGAATCCCATCTGTTCTAGGTCTCTCAATTTTTTCAAGCTCAGTGGGTCATCAATGGAACAAGATCAGGAGTCAGCTCCAGAATCTTGTTTGTTTTATATCACTCAATGTGTTCTCACCTAATTGACTCTCTTGGATTCTGCATCTCTAGACGTCTCTGTTTGTGTCTGGAATCTCCTTTTTTCTAAGAGTCTCAGTGTGTTCATATTCAAAGTCCATGGGTTCTAGATTTCCTACTGGACCTAGGACATCACTGGATTCTAGAGTGTTTTCAAACCACATAGAATCCAACAGGTTCCAGATTGTTTCTTAAAATTTTCATTGTGGTTCTAAATTTTCGAATGGTTTTTAATCCATTAGGTGTAGTATATTACAAAAGAGTCTGTGTATTATAATAGCAATATCTAGCTCTTCTCTAGTGCTTGCCATCAGTAGATCTCAAAGAGCTTTACCAAGGAGGTCAGTAGCAGTCTTCCAGTTTTTACAAATGGGGAAACTGAGACACAGAATGGGGAAGTGACTTGACCAAGGTCTCTCCAGTGGCAGAACCAGGAACAAACCCAGGTATTCTGCATCCCTTCCCAGGTCTCTAATCCCATTGCAGCTCCTTAGATTGTGAGATATCTAGGACATGGACTGTCTTTTTGCTCTGTTTGTACAGCACCTATCACAGCCAGGTCCTGGGCCAGGACTGGGGCTCCCAGAACTACCTGAAATAAAAAATAAGAAGTAATAATTAGTCCCGGGTGTTACTTGAACTACTTATATTCCATAAGGTCTGTGTGGCGGCTCTGAAATACTTTACAACCACCGCATGACCTGGTCACTGGTCACACTATTTAGTGTGTGGAAGCTCTGGCTTAGTTTAAGAGCGGCTGGTAAGGAAAACAAGCCGGCAGGACAAAGGGTGGCTCCAGAGAAACCACCTGCCCGTGAGCACTTCAGGGTGGTGAAGAGGTAACTTCCAAGTAACCAAGAAGTTCCCACTTGCCAGCTCTAGCCAAGTTACAAAACTTTGGCCAACTCTTGGGGCCAGCAGATCCAATGGACAATAAAGACTTAAAAAGACCCTCCTGATGGATTTTCCATCATTGACAATTTTTAAGGTAGGACTGGCTGTTTTTCTAAGAGATCTGCTCTAGTTCAACCAGGGACTAATTCAAGGATGTTCTGCAGGCGTTCAGAAAGGAGCACACCATGCTCCATCTGGCCTCGGAAGCTCTGAATCTATCCAGGGGTCAGGCAGATGTTGTTGGGGTGGTGCACCAGTTCTCAACTAGGGCGCACTGGGATGTCTGAGGAAGTCAGGCCTGCGTAGGCCACCAGCCCAATGTGGAGGCTTTAGGTAAGTTAGACATATGTCTTTTACTGTTCAGAGAAAACAAGACTGAGAACCATGACAGACACCACCTCTCGCTGATTCAAAATTCAATAGGATCTCATGGATTCTAGGAATACCAGCCAGTTCTTAACCTCATGTGTCCCAGCTACGTCTGTGTTTTCAATCTGATCTGATCTGATGTGGGCTAGATTTAGACATCATGTTTTCAAACTCCCTGCATGTTTCAAAAGCCAATAAGATCCTATGAGTTCTAGATATTTGGCTAGTTCTTGAACCTTTGGGTTCTAGGTCTGCCAAGATTTTAAAACCCAATAGGGTCTATGTTGTCCAGAACATTCTAGTTTCCAACCTCATATATGATGTCCTAACTGACATAGGACCAGTTTGGGTTTTTAAAAACTTGTCAGACCTAGATCTCAAGAGGTTCAAGAACCATTCAAATAGCTAGAACACATGGGATACTATTGGGTTTATATATCTATATGTCTATAACTGTCTATATGTATCTATACACACACACACATTCAGCGTAGTACCACGAGTTCTAGATATTTGGCTGCTTCTGAAACCTCTAGAGTTCTAGGTGTGACAGTGTTTTGAAATCCAATCGAATGTGACATGGTCTAGTACCTCAAGGGCTCCAAACACCTATATGTCTGAAAAAACAGTAGGATCGTGTGAATTCTAGATGTGCAGTTAGTTCTAGAAACATATCTGGAATTGAGAACATTCTCCGCTTTGAGGGCGAGGTCCATGGAATCACATGTGCATGGAGGGCTGCAGAACAGAGCAGTGGGAGTCACTCCCTGGAGCTGGAGAAGGGAGGAGGACTGGCTGCCTTGCAGGAGGAGGGCAGCAAGCCCCCTGGGCAGAGCAGTGCTGCAGGCAGAGACCCAGGCAGCTAAAGGCAGCTCCTGGCAGGCTGCAGGGATCTGCAGACTGAGGCCCTGACACACGGGCAAAGAGGGTGCTGGAGCCACTGAAGGAAGTGGCTAGACCATGGACTGCAGTTTGCCACTGAGGGGCCTGGCCGGACAGTAGACTACAGGTCCCGCACTCTGAACTCTGGGGTACAGATGTGGGGACCCACATGAAAGATCCCCTAAGCTTATTTTTACCAGCTTAGGTTACAACTTCCCCAAGGCACAAATCCTTTCCTTGTCCTTGGACAGTATTGTTGCCACCACCAAGTGATTGAGACAAAAATTCAGGAAAAGAGTCACTTGGAGTTCCTTGTTCCCCAAAATATTCCCCCAGTCCCTTTCACTCCCTGCCCTGGGGAGGCTTGAGAATAATGTGAGTAATGACCAGACTCTTTATCCCTAGGACACTGAAAAGCAAACAGGTTCTTAAAGGAACTACTTTATTTAAAGAAAAAGTAAAAGAATGACACCTGCAAAGTCAGGATGGAAGGTAACTTTACAGGGTAATAAAAAGATTTAAACACAGAGGATTTCCCTCTAGGCTCAGATTCAAAGTTACAAAAAACAGGAATAAAACTCCCTCTTATCATAGGGAAAATTCACAAGTGAAAACAAAAGATAACCTAACGCATTTTCTTGCTTTACTTACAATTTCTGTAATTTATATGTATCATTTCAGGTATCTTTTCAGGAGATGTTTTACCTGCTTGGTCTCTCGCTCTCCATCCAGAGAGGGAACAAATAAAGAGAGCCCCCAAAAAAACCTTCCCTGCCCCCCACATTTGAAAGTATCTTCTGTCCTTATTGATCCTTTCGTTAAGGTGCCAACCAGGTTATTTGAGCTTCTTAACCCTTTACAGTTAAAGTGATTCTGTACCTCTGGCCAGGAGGGATTTTATGTTACTGCATACAAAAAGGTTGTTCCCCTTCCGTTTATAATTCTGATGGGGGGACTTAGAGTGTGGCACAGCCAGGGGGCAGTGTAACTGAAGGAAGACGCTGTGGTCCTAGGAGTGACGTGGGTCCAGGAACAGAGGTGACAGCAGGCAAGACATCACCAGAAGAGGGCACAGTGCTAATTCCCTGGACAGTGTTCATCTGGGAAACCCTCCAAAAATAGAAGCATAACAAATAATCACCAATTATTTTGGAATATTAAGCCTGTAAGGCAGTAGGGCATGGAGTGAACAGGCCAGAACCTCGTCCAGTGTAAATCAGTGTCGCTCTGTTGACTTCACGTCAGAGTTCTCGGGTTCTTCTCCTGCCTCTGGGAGGGGAGCGGGGTCTACCAGGGTAGAGTGGGGGGGCCAGGAGCAAGGACTCCTCGGTTCAATCCCCAGCTCTGGGAGGGCAGTGGTCTCTAGCAGTTAGAGCAAACTTAGTAACACCACAACATTTATTGAATTAGTATCAAATTTGCCAAATTGTTTCGCTCAATCACCAAAAAACTGACATTTTCAAATGAAATATTTTGATTTTCTTTTTCAAAATGGCTTTGTCTTGAAATGTGCTTCAAATTTTATTTAAAATGTGTAAAATCTAAGCTCACAAAAACACATTTTGTTCGGACTGAAACAACCCCTCCCCCTTTTAATTTGCTCCCAAAAAATCATTTGGGGTCGTCTCCAAATAACCCCTCCCCCATTTTTCAGAAGAACTAGAGACCCGAAGAATTGGTTATTGTCACAGGATGTTACATGCCATCTGTGGTCCCAATTCAGCCCTATTGTGGCTGAAGACACCAGGTCAAAATGTGATAATAGGGACGAGAACTCAAACATCTCCATGTTTAGATCAAAACAGAAGTTGCTCTGTCTCTAGGCCCCCACGTGTCAGCTCAACGTGGGTGTTACTCACCCTCAATTTCTGGTGGAAGCCGTACCTCGCAGAGGTGTGCACTGCTATTAAACACAGGTGTGACGAGCTTGAGGAGCGAACTCACTTTTGCAGTACAGCTGCACTGGCCCTCGGTCCCATTGCTTAGCTGAGCTCAGGGGCTGTCTGGGCTCGATGTTTCCTGAAATTCGGCCTCTTTACTTTTTCACCCCACTCTGAATCAAAAATATTATAACCATCTGAAAATGTTCAATCAGCACGTGCTGGGGGCAGGAGGGGGAGTCTGTATCACGGGAACCAAATCACCCCAAATTTGCGTTACAACTCCCCCTCCCCCCGCCTCCGTTGCAGAATGTCATTTTTCAAGGCAGTTGCCCCATGCACGGGGGCATCAGTGCAAGTTGTGAATATTAACAGCAGCTCATCATTGGGGGCTGCAACTCATGAAGTCCCCCATGAAACGACCACCCTTCGCTCCAGCAGACTCCTGCAGAGCCCCTGGGGCTTGGTGCCACTTTCCAAGTGTAAGCACAGTCTGGATGAGCTCTCCTCTGACATCTAGTGCTGAGCTGTGGAAAAAGACTGCAGAAGCTGATCATAGAATCATAGAATCATAGACTATCAGGGTTGGAAGGGACCTCAGGAGGTCATCTAGTCCAACCCTCTGCTCAAAGCAGGATCTCATTTGCATGGACACACCCACCCTGCCTAGGTGCTCTGCATGGTGGGATTGCTTGCCCAAATGATCACTTGTGGCTGGTGTTGGATCCCCAGTCTCCTTGTTATTGGGCAAGAATAAAGGGTTGTTGTCCTTGTTGTGTGAACGAAGAGCAGCAGAACTGTGCCTGGCATACCCCCAATGGCATACCCCAATGCCCAGGAATGATTATTTATGATTATTTTTTATTTCGGTAGCACTGGGAGCTCAAATCCTCACCCAGAACCCCGCTGTGCTAGGCACTGTACAAACCCAGAGCAAAAAGACAGTCCCTGTCCCAGAGAGCTCACAGTCTATGGAGATTCAATGGATAGAGACCTGGGCTGGGACATAGCAGACACGGGTTTGTTCACGGTTGTGCCACTGGATGGACCGAAGTTTCTACTGGGTGACATTGGCCAAGTCACGTCCCCACTCTGTGTCTCAGTTTCCGCATTTGTAAAAACTGGAAGACTGCTATTGACCTTGCTAAAATTCTTTGAGATCTACTGATGAAAAGCACTAGAGAAGAGCTAGATGTCGCTATTGTCATACACAGACTCCTCTATAATATACTACACCTAATGGATTTTAAACCATTTGGAAATCTAGAACCAGGATGAAACTTTTAGCAAACAATCTGGAACCTGTTGCATTCTATGTGGTGTGTAAACGCTCCAGAATCCAGTGATGTCCTAGATCCAGCCGGGAATCTTGAACCAGGGCCGGATTAACCTTTGGTGAGCCCTGGCGCCAAATATATTTGTGGGCCCCCATGGAGCCATTGTGGGCTCCGAGTGTGGGCCTGGCGTGGCAGGGCCATTGGTGGCCTAGTATACCCGGTACTGAATCTCAGAGACATTTTTCATGTTGATCACACACCTCTACATGACTATCTGCATTGCCATATACAGCTCCCTCCGCCCCCAGGGTTTCTCATTAAGCTGTGGATCCCCTGGTTCAGAACTGCAGTCAGGTGGAACACTTTTCGGCTTGTGTGATTGGAGGCGATATCTGATCCACATTGTAAGACTGTCCTACATAAATGAGGGGAAATGGAGGTGCTTTTTAAATTCTTTTCTTCCACTCTTCGTTTCTGTGGGGAATTTGCCATTGCAATATCACGGTCTTCTTTTTAAACAAACAACACTAAAAAAAAATGGCAAGGGCTGTAGAAAATAGCAATTCCAGTCCTAGTGAGCACTGGGAAGACCCCAGCATGGGTTGCTCAATTTTATCCTACTTTTTCTACAGCAAATTACAGAGGATCAGCATATTTGATTTGGGAGAATCATAGAATCATAGAATATCAGGGTTGGAAGGGACCCCAGAAGGTCATCTAGTCCAACCCCCTGCTCAAAGCAGGACCAAGTCCCAGTTAAATCATCCCAGCCAGGGCTTTGTCAAGCCTGACCTTAAAAACCTCTAAGGAAGGAGATTCTACCACCTCCCTAGGTAACGCATTCCAGTGTTTCACCACCCTCTTAGTGAAAAAGTTTTTCCTAATATCCAATCTAAACCTCCCCCATTGCAACTTGAGACCATTACTCCTCGTTCTGTCATCTGCTACCATTGAGAACAGTCTAGAGCCATCCTCTTTGGAACCCCCTTTCAGGTAGTTGAAAGCAGCTATCAAATCCCCCCTCATTCTTCTCTTCTGCAGACTAAACAATCCCAGCTCCCTCAGCCTCTCCTCATAAGTCATGTGCTCTAGACCCCTAATCATTTTTGTTGCCCTTCGCTGGACTCTTTCCAATTTATCCACATCCTTCTTGTAGTGTGGGACCCAAAACTGGACACAGTACTCCAGATGAGGCCTCACCAGTGTCGAATAGAGGGGAACGATCACGTCCCTCGATCTGCTCGCTATGCCCCTACTTATACATCCCAAAATGCCATTGGCCTTCTTGGCAACAAGGGCACACTGCTGACTCATATCCAGCTTCTCGTCCACTGTCACCCCTAGGTCCTTTTCCGCAGAACTGCTGCCTAGCCATTCGGTCCCTAGTCTGTAGCGGTGCATTGGATTCTTCCATCCTAAGTGCAGGACCCTGCACTTGTCCTTATTGAACCTCATCAGATTTCTTTTGGCCCAATCCTCCAATTTGTCTAGGTCCTTCTGTATCCTATCCCTCCCCTCCAGCGTATCTACCACTCCTCCCAGTTTAGTATCATCCGCAAATTTGCTCAGAGTGCAATCCACACCATCCTCCAGATCATTTATGAAGATATTGAACAAAACGGGCCCCAGGACCGACCCCTGGGGCACTCCACTTGACACCGGCTGCCAACTAGACATGGAGCCATTGATCACTACCCGTTGTGCCCGACAATCTAGCCAGCTTTCTACCCACCTTATAGTGCATTCATCCAGCCCATACGTCCTTAACTTGCTGACAAGAATGCTGTGGGAGACCGTGTCAAAAGCTTTGCTAAAGTCAAGAAATGAAGTAACAGCTGCCCAAATTGAGCTTAAGCACCCCTGAATTTTGCGGGTGTCCAAATCTGGAAGGCAGGTGCTAGATTTCCTTTCTGAATATTAGATAAATCTGGAAAGGAAAAGTCAATTTCTGCTTCCATGGCTCAGAAGTGGAAATCCTCCTGCTCTGTATCTAAAGCCACGCAGGTCCTCGAGTAGAGCCTCCTCTCCCTTACTTTTCATTTTAACTTCTCCTGGTGGGGTCCACAGACCTCCCTTGCTAGGCTTCAGAAAGAGAGGTGCACTGTCTATTTAGTCCACCCAATTCCTTCTTTGGGGGCTGCCAGGAGGGGTCACACCAGGACTGGGGAAGTCTTCTGAGGGTGATATCTGAGCCAAAGCCTTCTACTCCTTGGGCATCCTTGCTCCCCATTCACAGTGCCACCCCCTTCTAGCAGCCAGCTCTCCATTCACAGCAAGCTGCAACGCATGGGATCTCAGCTTCCTCACTCCCTCCCCCTCACTTTCCTGTTGATAGCTGCCAAGGGAATGTGGGAAATGTAGTTCCTTCCCTGCTCCAGGGCCGGCTCTCTAGGCGGGGAGCTGGCCAAGGAACTACAGCTCCCAGGGCCCTGTGGGTTCTCAGCTCCCACGCTCGATCCCTGCTCCTCCGAGGCTCCGCTTCTGCAGCGCTGCGAGAAGGGAGGAAATGAGTGTTACGGGGCCCCTTCTGAGCTTGGGCCCAGCGCTATGCCGTCATTGGGGCCATGGTAAATCCGGTACTGTCTAGAACCCATAGATTTTGAGTTTGAACACACTGAGAGGCTTACAATAAATGAGATTCCAGATTCAGCTAGTGATCCAGAATCCAAGAGAGTCAGCTAGGTTAGAACACATTGAGAGACCTAAAACCAACAAGATTCTGGAGCTGGCTACTGATCTGGTGCCACTGATGACCCACTGAGTTTGAAAAAATTGAGTGACTTTGAACGCATGGAGTTCTGGAGAGAGCAGGGAATCTAGAATCCAGGGACACTGCAGAGTTTCTGAACAGTGAGATACCTGGAACCCATTAGGATTTAGAACCCTCAGGAATCTAGAAACAACTGCGATGCCAAGTGTTCAACTCTCCCTAAGTCTGGGCACCTTCAGGCCATCACCTGTTTTGTGTTCTCGACTTCTGACCCGTATCTTCCACTAGACTCAGGAGCCCTGCTGAAAAGACCATCAACAAAAGCCGTTTTTACCAGAGCGAGCAGAGACGTCCTGAAGACCTGCCAGAACTTCTCCCCCACGAAGAGATAGAGGATGGGAGTGAAGCAGGCATTGAAGCAGGATGTGAAGGTATAAATGACAAAGAGAGCACTCTGGCACCTCCTTCTTGGAGAGCTTCAAGCCATGATGGAGGTGGTAGGGAAGCCAGCCAAGGAAGAAGGAAACCACTGCAGCCACCATGACTTTGAAGGGCTTCCTGGTCTGTGCCAGCTTCTTCTCCTTCATCTTCAGCCCCACGTGGACATAGCATCCCACGATGGTGCAGAAAGGCAGCAGGAAGCCTAGCAGGAACCGGACCATGAAGATGGCCCGGTGGACCCGTCTCCCCAGCTCCTGCATCTTGGCTCTATTCCAGTCTCCGGAGAGGGCATAATTGTTCATGCAGATGATTCTGCCCCCGTCCACCACCTGGGTCTCCCGGAAAGCCAGGTAGGGAGGACTGAGACCGAAGGAGGCCAGCCACATGCCCACCACCAGCTTCCCAGCCCTGGGCACTGTGCGGTGATTCCGGGACCAGATGGGGTGGTGAGTGAGGGTGTAGCGGTCCAGGCTGATGAGGGTGAGATGGAAGACAGAGGAGAACATGCCCACGGAGATGCAGGTGTTGAGAAGCTTGCACAAGACCATGCCAAAGACCCAGTGTAAACCCATTAGGAGGGAGACGATGAAGAAGGGGATCAGCAGGAAGAGGAGGAGGTAAGAGGACACCAGGTGGAGGAACCAGAGCGTGGTCACTGACCTCCTCATCTTCAGCCCCAGCACCCACAGGTACAGCCCGTTCCCCACCACACCCACCAGGAAGGTGGGGAAGAGCAACACTGCAGAGGCCAGGTGAGAGGTGCTCACAGCTGCTGGAGTCTGGCTGGAATTCGCCTCAGTGGTTGGTGGGAGAGTCATGTTGCCTCGGTCCATGGTGCTCCTCCAGCTTTTCTAAATAGTCCAGAACGACTTCTTTCTCCACAGAGGGCTTTCAGCACAGAGGGCTCCACCTCCTCCCCATGCTGTGCTGCCCAGTGCAGGAGTCTGGGAGCTGACCTTGTTCGTGAAGAAAGAGGCAAAAAAAGCATTGAGTACATTAGCTTTTTCCACATCCTCTGTCACTAGGTTGCCTCCATCATTCAGTAAGGGGCCCACACTTTCCTTGACTTTCTTCTTGTTGCTAACATACCTGAAGAAACCTTTCTTGTTATTCTTAATATCCCTTGCTAGCTGCAACTCCAGGTGTGATTTGGCCTTCCTGATTTCACTCCTGCATGCCCGAACAATATTTTTATACTCTTCCCTGGTCATTTGTCCAATCTTCCACTCCTTGTAAGCTTCTTTTTTGTATTTAAGATCAGCAAGGATTTCACTGTTAAGCCAAGCTGGTCACCTGCCATATTTACTATTCTTTCTACACATCGGGATGGTTTGTCCCTGTAACCTCAATAAGGATTCTTTAAAATACAGCCAGCTCTCCTGGACTCCTTTCCCCCTCCTGTTATTCTCCCAGGGGATCCTGCCCATCAGTTCCCTGAGGGAGTCAAAGTCTGCTTTTCTGAAGTCCAGGGTCCATATTCTGCTGTTCTCCTTTCTTCCCTGTGTCAGGATCCTGAACTCCCAGACCAAGGGTCAGCTCCCAGACTGCTGCACTGGGCAGCACAGCATGGGGAGGAGGTGGCCAGCCCTCTGTGAAGGAAGAAGTGGTTCTGGACTATTTAGAAAAACTGGACGTGCACAAGTCCACGGGGACGGATGCGTTGCATCCGAGAGTGCTAAAGGAATTGGCGGATGTGATTGCAGAGCCATTGGCCATTATCTTTGAAAACTCATGGCGATCGGGGGAAGTCCCGGAAGATTAGAAAAAGGCTAATGGAGTGCCCATCTTTAAAAAAGGGAAGAAGGAGGATCCTGGGAACTACAGGCTGGTCAGCCTCACCTCAGTCCCCAGAAAAATCATGGAGCATGTCCTCAAGGAATCAATTCTGAAGCACTTAGAGGAGAGGAAAGTGATCAGGAACAGTCAGCATGGATTCACCAAGGGAAAGTCATGCCTGACTAATCTAATTGCCTTCTATGATGAGATAACTGGTTCTGTGGATGAAGGGAAAGCAGTGGACTTGTTGTTCCTTGACTTTAGCAAAGCTTTTGACACGGTCTCCCACAGTATTCTTTCCAGCAAGTTAAAGAAGTATGGGCTGGATGGATGCACTACAAGGTGGGTAGAAAGTTGGCTAGATTGTCGGGCTCAACGGCTAGTGATCAATGGCTCCATGTCTAGTTGGCAGCCGGTATCTAGCGGAGTGCCCCAAGGGTCGGTCCTGGGGCCGGTTTTGTTCAATATCTTCATAAATGATCTGGAGGATGGTGTGGATTGCACCCTCAGGAAGTTTGCGGATGACACTAAACTGGGAGGAGAGGTAGATACGCTGGAGGGTAGGGATAGGATACAGAGGGACCTAGACAAATGAGAGGATTGGGCCAAAAGAAACCTGATGAGGTTCAACAAGGACAAGTGCAGAGTCCTGCACTTAGGACGGAAGAATCCCATGCACCGCTACAGACTAGGGACCGAATGGCTCGGCAGCAGTTCTGCAGAGAAGGACCTAGGGGTGACAGTGGACGAGAAGCTGGATATGAGTCAACAGTGTGCCCTTGTTGCCAAGAAGGCCAATGGCATTTTGGGATGTATAAGTAGGGGCATTGCCAGTAGATCGAGGGACGTGATCGTTCCCCTCTATTCAACATTGGTGAGGCCTCATCTGGAGTACTATGTCCAGTTTTGGGCTCCACACTACAAGAAGGATGTGGAGAAATTGGAGAAAGTCCAGCGAAGGGCAACAAAAATGATTAGGGGACTGGAACACATGACTTATGAGGAGAGGCTGAGGGAACTGGGATTGTTTAGTCTACGGAAGAGAAGAATGAGGAGGGATTTGATAGCTGCTTTTAACTACCTGAAAGGTGGATCCAAAGAGGATGGATCTAGACTATTCTCAGTGATAGCAGATGACAGGACAAGGAGCAATGGTCTCAAGTTGCAGTGGGGGAGGTTTAGGTTGGATATTAGGAAAAACTTTTTCACTAGGAGGGTGGTGAAACACTGGAATGCGTTACCTAGGGAGGTGGTGGAATCCCCTTCCTTAGAAGTTTTTAAGGTCAGGCTTGACAAAGCCGTGGCTGGGATGATTTAGTTGGGATTGGTCCTGCTCTGGGCAGGGGGTTGGACTAGATGGCCTCCAGAGGTCCCTTCCAACTCTGTTATTCTATGATTCTATGAACTCGACCATCTGATGGTCACTGCCTCCCAGGTTCCCATTCCACTTTTGCTTCCCCTACTAATTCTTCCCGGTTTGTGAGCAGCAGGTCAAGAAGAGCTCTGACCCTAGTTGGTTCCTCCAGCACTTGCACCAGGAAATTGTCCCCTACACTTTCCAGAAACTTCCTGAATTGTCTGTGCACCGCTGTATTGCTCTCCCAGCAGATATCAGGGTGATTGAAGTCCCCCATGAGAACCAGGGCCTGCGATCTAGTAACTTCTGTTAGTTGCTGGAAGAAAGCCTCGTCCACCTCATCCCCCTGGTCCGGGGGTCTATAGCAGACTCCCACCATGACATCACCCGTGTTGCTCACACTTCTAAACTTAATCCAGAGATACTCAGGTTTTTCTGCAGTTTCATACCGGAGCTCTGAGCAGTCATACTGCTCCCTTCCATACAATGCAACTCTCCCACCTTTTCCGCCCTGCCTGTCCTTCCTGAACAGTTTATATCCATCCATGACAGTACTCCAGTCATCCCACCAAGTTCCACCATTGGATAATCCGCTACTGCCCAGCTTGGCTCATTAGACGGTTGGACGCGGAGGGCCAGGGATGCACAGAAATGTGGTTTCAGAGTAACAGCCGTGTTAGTCTGTATTCGCAAAAAGAAAAGGAGTACTTGTGGCACGTTAGAAACTAACCAATTTATTTGAGCATGAGCTTTCGTGAGCAACAGCTCACTTCATCGGATGCATGTGAGCTGTAGCTCACGAAAGCTCATGCTCAAATAAATTGGTTAGTCTCTAAGGTGGCACAAGTACTCCTTTTCTTTTTACAGAAATGTGGGTTCAGCGGTACCTCCAGGGCAAATACCAATGCCAACTGCTGTCCATTGGAGGGAGTTGCATGTCCAAAGGGACTAGAGCTTCGATAGGGCTCTGAAAGATCCACGTTCCCCAGAGATGCGGCAGAGGTGGCTGGTATGAGTATGGCCAGGCTGATGCCCCGGGTTTGGATGTAAGTGTGCGGAGAGGAAAGGGCTGTTGGATTCAAGGAGCTATGTCAGGGTTCCCTCCCCTTGTCTTTGGATAGTGTTGCTGCCACCACCACGTGAGTTGGACAAAAATTCAGGAAAAGGGTCACTTGGAGTCCCTATTTCCTCAAAATATTCCCCCCCAAACTCCTTCACCCCCTTTCCTGGGGAGGCTTGAGAATAATATACAAACGACCTGGTTACAGTGTGAGCAGAGACCAAACCCCTGGGTTTTTAGGACACTGAAAATCAATCAGGTTCTTAAAAGAAGAATTTTATTTACGGAAAAAGGAAAAGAATCACACCTGCAAAACCAGGATGGAAGGTAACTGTTAGGATATAGATATTCAGGCCTGTCGGCAAAGGCCTGTACTTTAAGAATTTAGGTGTATTCTTATCACTTGGCTAGTTCTAGAGGTATAAAAGAGAGAATCAAAATCACTGTCTGCTGGTGTAAGGGCCTTCTCTTACTGTCACAGTCTGAGGCCCTGTGCTTAGGCTAAGGCCTTTGGCTAAGCAGCAGAGGCAGCCATAAGCTAGGAAGCAACCGGTCACATCCTCACATCCCAAACTAGTCACATTGAAAGAAGGTGCTATTGGGCTGTTAGGAATACAATCCTGTCCTGATAATTCCTATCACCTCCAGAGAAAGGGAAGTGCCTAGAAAATGTAAAAGGAAACTTAGTTTGATAGCATCCTGTCTGGCAAGAACTCACTTATCAATACTGGGATGTGAAATCCTCACTTCTGTATTGTTTTGTCATTATAGTTCCCACTTTGCTATTGTTTGTCTGTATAATCTCGGTCTGGTTCTGGGATTGTTCCTGTCTGCTGGATAATTAATTTTGCTGGGTGTAAACTAATTAAGGTGGTGGGATATAATTGGTTACATAATCATGTTACAATATGTTAGGATTGGTTAGTTAAATTTCAGGAAAATGATTGGTTAAGGTATAGCTAAGCAGAACTCAAGTTTTACTATATAATCTGTAGTCAATGAGAAAGTGAGGGGGCCTGAGTGGGAGGGGGTGGGCGTGTGTGGGAGAGATGGGAACAGGGAATGGGGGTGGAGAAATTGGAATCATGTTTTGCTAAAGAGGGGAAATGGGAACAGGGAATGGGGATAAGGAAATTGGAACCATGTTTTGCTAAAGGGGGAAATGGGAACAGGGAATGGGAGTAAGGAAATTGGAATCATGTTTTGCTAAGGGCAGGAGTGGGAAAAGGGACACAGGTGTAAGGCTCTGTGGTGTCAGAGCTGGGAAGGAGGATACTAAGGAAGGAAACTGGAATCATGCTTGCTGGAAGTTCACCCCAATAAACATTGAATTGTTTGCACCTTTGGACTTTGGGTATTGTTGCTCTCTGTTCATGCGAGAAGGACCAGGGAAGTAAGTGGGTGAAGGAATAAGCCCCCTAACAGTAACTTTACAGGGTAAACAAAAATATTTAAAACACAAAGGATTCCCCTCTAGGCTCAGCTTTAAAGTTACAAAAAAACAGGAATAAAACTCCCTCTTAGCATAGGGAAAATTCACAAGCTAAAACAAAAGATAATCTAATGAATTTCCTTGCCCTCACTTACAATTTTTGTAATCTTAGATACTTATTTCAGATCTGCCAAGGGCGGTCCTGCAGCCAGGCCTACAGAGAAACCTTTTCCTGTCAGAACCGACGCGTCCAAGTGCTCTGAAATCCACGCGCCCGCTCGGCTTGGCTTGAAATTGGCCGTCTCTGAGGAAGACCCAGGGCAGAGTGAGCGGGGCAGGTTCAGAGGCTTGTGATCTGGGGCCCTCAGTTAAAGCTGCATGAAAAGAAGCTGTTCTTAATTTTTTTCACAGCACTCTGAAAACCAGTTGCAGACTCGCATTGACTTGGAAAGTG